>NW_020955809.1:138765-201584 GCF_003031625.1 Empidonax traillii
CTTCATGCCCCCAGCAGCAGTCTCTGCACTCAGGGCAGTAGCCCATATTAATGACACCACGTGTGGAACTTCCCTGGAAATACTGATTTCCTGGTGCCTCCCAACATCTGCTTCTGTGCCTTCCCTTCGTGTCTCTAGTCTGTCATTTACATCTGCACAAAGCCATTTCCCCTGCTATTTAACTGGCATCTAAAATATGTTATGGATATCGATGCCTGATTTTGGGGTTGTTTTGTTTTGTTTTGTTTTTCCTGGGGACTTTTTCCATCTCCAGTGTCTGGATTTTACCAGCTTAACCTTCCTTCTCAGCTGCTTCAGCTGGGGATGGTTCCCCTCCAGCACAGGCTTCCCTGCTCTCTGTTTGGTGGTTGTTCTCCCAGTTGTCCCACCTTCTCCTCCTGAGGGGCCTGGCTGGGATTTCACCCCCCAGTCCCACATCCTTCCCAACATCCTCCCTCCCAACACACGGCCTGTTCTGATCCCCCCACCCAGACCCTGCCGTTCCGTGGGTTTGTGACACGCTGCAGATTTGGGGAAGATTGCTTGATGATGTTTGTTTGCCATCTGCTGCGCTGTTGGGTGTCTTGGGAGGGTTCCTGCCTCCATTTGAAGTGGCATTAACAAAACCCAGCCAGGACTGAGGATTTTTTTATTTTATTTTTGGAGGGGTTCTACTTTTGCTTCCCTGATGTGCTGGAAGATCCAGAGGCCTGGAAACCTTCCTGAGCCCGGGGAATTTTTGGGCTGTGCCCACTTTGATGCCATGTTGGGGTGACAGAGCAGCTCTGCCCAGGGACAGCAGGGATTTCCTGCTGCTTTTGCTCTTTGATTATTTTTATAGTCAGCTTTTTTAGTGCCAGTTACCATTTTATACCTTTTCATCCATCTGTTTCTTCTCTTTGTCCAACCATCAGGAATTTTGCAGCTCTGAGAACACTGGAGTTAATTTCCCCATCATAATGTGGGATTTTTCTGAGCATTTTGCCAGAGTTTCCCACTTTTCTTTGAGTTTGTTTTTTTTTTTCTTTTTATTGTCCTTGCTGTCAGTGTGGGGTGTTTGTTGTGTTCCCTATTCCAGCTGCTTTTCCAGCCCTTCCCACTCAGTTAACCTCTGGGACTTGGGGACAGGTAACAGTTTGGCAGCTCCTCCTCCTTTCTGCCCCAGACATTTCCAGGGCAGGGAATATTTCATTTTCAACTCCCTGACTCTTCCTGATCTTTCCATCATTTGTGGAATTCCGTCATCATCATCTGCTCCCCCTGGTGAGGAGTTTGAACAGCCTGGCAGTGCACCAGTTGAATTTCCATGAGGAAAGGGCTCTGCTAGGACACATCTCTGCTTTCCAGTTCCTTTCCCAGCTCCCACACTTCCAGCAGCTCTTCTGCTGCATTTTAGGGGTGTGATTCTGAGGGGTTTTATAATTTACTCTTTTTCATGGAAGCCTCAGAACTTCCCTGCAAGGTTCTCAGAGGCAGAATGGACAAACTCCTTCTCTCCCCCAGTTCTGATGTGTTGGCTCTGATCTCTTCCCTGATCCTTGTGCGTAACTGGGAGCAGGAGGGAGTTTCCATCCATAATTGCCTTTTTTTATGCTCATGTAATACATATCAGTAATGATGGATGGGGCAGAGGCGTGGGGGGAACCTCCTGCAGGTGAGTTCAGGTGGGGTTGGCAGTGAGACCAGGAGGCTTCAGTGGGAGGAAAGCAATTCTACTTTTAATTTTATTTTAGTTTCTGGGAATTCGTAGGATCACGGAGTGGTTTGGGTTGGAAGGGACTCTGAAGATTGTCTCGTTCCATGGGCAGGGACACCTTCCACCAGCCCAGGTTGCTCCAAGCTGGCCTTGGCCACTTCCAGGGCTCCAGGGGCAGCCACAGCTTCTCTGGGCAACCTGCAGTGACAGTGACAATGAATTCCAATGAACCTGCCCACACTTACTTTACTTACTTTAAACACACCCCAACTTCACCCTTGGGTTTGCTGTGTGGAAAGAACCCCTGGGTGGGTGTCGATGAGGGGTCAGAGCACGTGGAAGGTGCTCAACATCTGGGGAGGTTCTGGCACTAAAAGAACTGTTCAGACCGAGGTAACGAGCACTTTGCTTGAAACAGACTTTTAGTTTTTGTTAATTAGTGTTTGGAGTCATTATAAGTTGCTGTTTCAGTACCACGTCACTCGTGCAGTCTGCTTTGGCGTTGCACATTTTTTCATTTGCTTCTGAAAGTCCAGGTAAAAACCTTAAATATTAACAATAATTAAATTAAAAACATTAAGGATATCCTCCTTCCCTTGCTGATGTGTGTGATGTATTCCCCTGGCAGATGAAGATGAGGATGGGGATCGGATCACTGTCAGAAGCGATGAGGAGATGAAGGCCATGCTGTCCTATGTAGGTACAGTATAAAAAACGCTGACTTTTCCCATGTTTATCACTTTTTTCGGTGTATTTTTCCTTGTATCAGCGTTAACAGAGGCTGCAGTTTGCATTGGACAATATCCCTGTGTTAAGTCCAGAGTTTAATATTCCTGGATTAAATGTAAGTGTTTAAAAAACTGTATCACATGAGATACATGGACATGCTTGACTTTAAAAAAAAAAAAAGAGACACTTGTACACTTACTGATCATATCATAAACATTAAGAATAATGCATCTTAATGACTTTTGCATTAGGTATAGTGCAGGCTAAATGGACTATCAATTTCTTGTATTTTTTATGCAGTACTTAAAGTAACGGCTCATTAAAAATGAACCCCTGGGCTCTAAAAATTTTTCAAAATCTACTTTCATCTGGAGACTGTTTCACCCCTCCTAACAGAGGAGTTTCATTGTAGCTGCAGGCTCAATATTCATGGAGGATTTAAAGCTGTATTTTCTGGTTTTTTAATAGGAGAGATGTGTGTCTGTGTGTGCCTTTATCTAGGTGGGTGTGTGTAAAATCTGCCTGGGTACCTATAAATAAATATCAAATCTGCAGGAATAGTGTGCAGTTACTTATGGAAACTAAACAATTGGAGTGTAGCTTCAGTGTGTCTTTCATGCTGCAGATTTAAGTGGAAAAATGTGATTTAACTCCTTTTTCTGGTCAAATGAAATGGATAAGCAAGAAGGTGACCAATGGTGTTTTCTCCCTGGGCCAGATGGGCTACCAGGGGTCGATAAATGTTGTCTAACTTGGAGCCTGTCACACCAAGCCATGTTTGGTACCACCCTGAGGTGATTTGGGTGGGACTTCATGGAATCCTGGAATGGCTTGGGTTGGAGGGATCTTAAAGCTCATCCTGTTCCATGGGCAGGGACACCTTTCACCATCCCAGGCTGCTCCAGCCTGGCCTTGGACACTCCCAGGGATCCAGGGGCAGCCACAGCTTCTCTGCCCAACCTGTGCCAGGGCCTGCCCACCCTCCCAGCCAGGAATTCCTTCCCAGTCTCCCATCTCTCCCTGCCCTCTGGCAGTGGGAAGCCATTCCCTGTGTCCTGTCCCTCCATCCCTTGTCCCCAGTCCCTCTCCAGCTCTCCTGGAGCCCCTTCAGGCCCTGCAAGGGGCTCTCAGGTCTCCCTGGATCCTTCTCTTCTCCAGGGGAACCCCCCCAGCTCTCCCAGCCTGGCTCCAGAGGGATCCAGCCCTGGGAGCAGCTCTGGGGCCTCCTCTGGATCAGCTCCACATCCTCCTGTCCTGCTGCTGGACCCCAGAGCTGGACACAGCAGATCACTGCTGATGCTTCCCCACTAGAATTCCTTGTACTTCTCTATTTCCCTTCTAAAACCTCATCCATTTTTGCTGTAAAAGTGGGAAACTTGACTTTTCCTGGCACAGTCTGCAGATTAATCACGCCTTGCTAAGGTCATTTTTTTGCTCTGCTTCCAAGCTCACTGTTAAAGTTTCAGTACATTAGAGTTATGATTGCTCAACTCTCTGCTTCCCCTTCAAAATTATGGGATGGCTGTAAATGGCTTCTTTCTGCTTCAGCAGCTTTTTCTCCTCTGAAAATGTTTCCCTTCAGTTTTAAACTGGTTCTTTTATTGGAGAGTTGCATCGAGGGTTTAAGTTCCTCACTTCCTGTGGGCTTCATTTTGGGATGTGTTCACAAGAAAACAAATGTGCTTAGCCCAGAAAATGAATTAACCTTGGAGAATACAGTGGGGAAGGGAAATACTCGTTTCTGAGTGTTTTGAGACCTTCAAGGAATATTTGGAGGATTGGACAGCTGGGAATATATCTGGGTATTTTAACAGGGTGCATTTTGATGTTCTCCAAAATGGAGGTGTTTTCTTTCAGTTTAAAAACAAAAAAACCAATTCCCTGAGATCAGAGATCTCTTCCATGACACTCAGACCAGGAAGATCTTTGGATTCCCATGATGGATGAGGATCATGCCCAGCCTCCCCTCTTCAGGTCCTTTGCTTTCTGAACTCGGCAGGAAGTTATTTCAGGCAGTTCTGGGGTTATTTTTGAGTGAGCACAAATGCTTTGGATTAGGAAAATATTGTGGGGGGGGTGGGGTGGTGGGAAATTAAAATGATTTCTGCCTTCTGCCTTGCAGTTAATTAAAGACAGGGCTGGAGCAGCAGCGGGGCTGCACTGGCCTCTTGTCTTGTAGCACTATAAAAAGGCAGTAATTTTTTTGACAGCCACTGATTGGAAAGTTGCTTGCAGCTTTCTCAAAGCAAGGGGTACATGCTCTGGATCAATAACTGGCAAATTTCCCATTAAAAAGAATACCTGAACAATGTTCCAAATAGCCACTGGCATCTTAATTTTCCATGGAAACCTCAAATGCTCGTGTGTGGAGGACAAGTCATTTTCAGACAATTTTTCCAGACTACTTGTTAACAGTTATTGCTGTCCCAAAAGGTTGACAGCTTACATGATTGATATTTCATTTACTTGTCATCACTGGTGAGTAATGGAGAGGGCCAGGGGTTTCTCTCTCTCCCTCTCTCTCTGCCCCTCTATTATATATTTTATTTTTTTTTGTAGGAAACAGTCTCATGTCTGTTTATTTTAGTTTATTATTCCAGAGAGTATGTCCTATATGTTTGTGCTGTGTATATAAAGTCTTCAGGTCACAGAATGCCACTCGTGAATGGTCATTAAAAGGTTTGTTTTTATTAAGCAGTTTTGGAGCAGGAGGTTCTTTCCCAGCTCCAGAACTCTGAGGTGCTGGGAAAACATTTTTATGAAGGGACAGGAGGACATGGGGGAGCATTTGACATGTTATTCCTGGCCCTCCTAATGAAAAATAAATTCCTGGGGTCCTTATGACCCCTGGGGAAGCTCTTGATCGTTTCACAAAGTGGGGGGGGAATTCCCAAACTTTTGTCTCTTTGGAGTTGCATCAGCAAAAATTGGTGTTTTAAGGGAAACCATGAGTGTGAGGGGAATACCTGTGTTTGATTCCACAGAGACTTGGGTTTTTTTTTTCCCTTGTTGACACCCATCCTTGCCAGTTTGAATTGTATCACACAGGGCTGGCAACAGTGACGTGCTGAATTCTTAGACCACACCGGGCTGGTGAGAATGAGGATGAAAGCCAGAGGAGCCACAGGGATTTCTGCCATGGAGAGCTGGCCCACAGCCAGCGGGTTCCCTTCAGAGGTGTTCAGGCGTTGCAAAAGAAACCTTCTTTGTGATGTGCTTTCAGCATTTAACACGTGGTGATGAGAGTTGTGCAGGTTGGAGACGAGAAATTCCCAAGCCGGGTCTGACTCCTGCCCTGGGACTGTGGGGTTAAAAGGCCTGGCTGGTGAGTTCCCTCCTCAGCAGGGAGGGACAGTTAAAAGAGGCTGAGGAAGATTTCAGTTTGCTTAATCCAAAGGTTTATTTCTTCACTTAGTGCCACTCCTCATCCTCGTCCCACCTCTCGGGCTCCCTCATCCCACGTTATGTGTTTCGTGTCCTCATGGAATCCTGGGATAGTTTGGGTGGGAAGGGACCTTCAAGATCATCCCATTCCACCCCTGCCATGGGCAGGGACACCTTCCACTATCCCAGATTGCTCCAACCTGGCCTTGGACACTTCCAAGGATCCAGGGGCAGCCACAGCTTCTCTGCTCAACCTGTGCCAGGGCCTGCCCACCCTCACAGGGAACAATTCCTTCCCAATCTCCCAGGAATTCCTTCCCAATATCCCATCTGTCCCTGCCCTCTGGCAGTGGGAAGCCATTCCCTGTGTCCTGTCCCTCCATCCCTTGTCCCCAGTCCCTCTCCAGCTCTCCTGGATCCCCTTTAGGCCCTGGAAGGTGCTCTCAGGTCTCCCTGGATCCTTCTCTTCTCCAGGTGAACAATCCCAGGTCTCCAGAGCAGAGGGGCTCTTGGATCATCTCAGTGGCCCAAGTGTCTTTTTAGGTCTTGACATTCTGAGATCCTTTTCCATCCTTTTTTGCCCGTACTGAGCCTTTCTTTGTCACTGAACATTCCCCCCAGATCCCTTCCAGGAGCCCCAGGGGTCGGGATGTCTGCAGGGATTTTCTGTCCCCTCTGTGCATTAAACCACGAGGGTTCACCCGTGGATCTCTGCCTGTGTGGGATGTGACCCCACCTGCCCTGAGGGGGCAAATTCTTGGACGGTTTCCATACCCCTTGGTTAAGTTCCTGTGTCCCACTTACTGTGGAACACCACAGATGGTGAGAAACCATCTCAGGGCTGATTTGCGCCGTGGCAATTAAAAAATAAATAAAAATACGTTGAATGAAACAATCCAGAAGTGCTTTTACTGCTCATACATTACTGAGTCATCTCTTTCTTTAATCTCTTTGCAGTATTACTCCACTGTAATGGAGCAGCAAGTAAATGGACAGTTGATAGAGCCCCTCCAGATCTATCCACGAGGTAATGCTGAGCAAATTCTAATCAACAACGATGATAACTGCTGATGAACCAGTTCACTGGTACGGGTTTTTTTGGGGAGGTTTAAATGCACACAACGTGATGTTTACCTCTTAATTTGGATGGGAGAATTCATTGTTGTGGGGAGTGGGGAGAAAACTGCATTTATTGCATATAAAATAGCTGATTTCCCGGAGTAAATTAGACTAACGAGATTCGGTTTGCACAGTCCATATTTAAGTACATTTAAAGAACTCGTTGGTGAGGGTTCTGCTTGTATTCAAAGCAGATGAATAACTGAAGTTTGGGATGCTTATGTAAATTGGGCTTTTTTTTTTTTTTCTTTTCCTTTAAGATGTTTTAATATCATTAATCAGCCTGACAGACTTGGGGGGGTGTCACTGTCACCGCTTATTTGGGAAGTGGGAACGTGTCTGTCACAGGAGCTCCATCCACCACACGTTTTTATCTGAGATCTGGGCATTTAGCAGCAATATCAAAATGTTCACCAGTGCTTTAATAGTTCTCCTGAACAGGGCAAGATGTAATCAATTCTGTGGACTGAGGCAATTAAAAAAATAGGTCATCTACAACCTGCACATAAATCCGTAGGCAGCTCGTTAGGTTTTTGGGAATGAACTGAAATAATGGTTTTAAAAAAAAAAGAAAAAAAAAAAGCCCAGTGCATTACATAATCCCACTGATTCATTCAGATCTCAGTAGCCAGGCTTGGAATCTCTGCCTCTTTTTTAATTGATGGAACTTGAGAAGGTTTTAAATTCTCCAAGTAAATCTCCCAGCAATAAATTAATTGAAATAATTAAAAATTAAACTCTTCTCACTTAACTGGTATTATACAAATAATCATACTATGAGGCTCCCAATTAAACATTCCAGACTTCCATTACTTACAACTCTCTGAAGTTTGAATTGGGCAATTAAACCAACAGGCTCCTCCAACACGTGCTAATCAGGTCTCCAAAGGAGGCTGGGTTTCCTGGTGGTTCAGTGTGATCCCTTGAAAAAGAGATGGGAATTCCAGGGGAATAGAGGATTATGGTTTTATGGCTCAGGGTCTGATTTTGAGGGGCCTCCCAGATGTTTGAGCTGCAGGACTGCAGAGCCAGCAGCACTGAGATGTGCCCTGAGAGCAGTGGGAGAGGGGAGGGATCTCCTGCCTCTTCCCAGGCTGAGATCCTGGAATGCTTTGGGGTTGAAGGGACCTTAAGGACCATCCTATCCCACCCCCTGGTGCTCCAAGCCCCGTCCAACCTGGCCTGGGACACTCCCAGGGATCCAGGGGCAGCCACAGCTTCTCTGCCCAACCTGTGCCAGGGCCTGCCCACCCTCCCAGCCAACAATTCCTTCCCAATCTCCCATCTCTCCCTGCCCTCTGGCAGTGGGAAGCCATTCCTTGTGTCCTGTCCCTCCATCCCTTGTCCCCAGTCCCTCTCCAGCTCTCCTGGAGCCCCTTCAGGCCCTGGAAGGGGCTTTCAGGTCTCCCTGGATCCCTCTCTTGTAGCTTGGAAAAGCTGATGTAGTGGATGATCCTTGGAGGTTGGGAATGCTTGTTGGAAATAGGAGGCAGTTACATCTATTTCCTTTTTAATCAAACAGCTGAAGGAAGTTGTGGCAGGGGGTGCTGGCACAGCTTGGAGTTTAAAGGGATGTTTTGTGATACCAAGTCAGGTTAAACCTTCTCGATTCTCCTTTTGGGTCATTCCTGAAGAACCAGCTGAGTGGATTCTCACTCCTGCTGCTGTCTCCTTTTCCTTCCTACTTTACATCCAGGGATAATCCTCTTTGGCTGCTCAGATCCAGAATTCACCCCATGCTGTTCTGGATGTGATTTCCCCCCACATTCCCTCCCCATTTTCACCACGGGCTCAGCTCCCTGAGTATTTCCCTGTTTCCACTTCCCCTGAATTGCTTCAGAGCTGAGTTCCACCTTTCCAAATCACTTTCTTAAAACACCTCTCCTTTCTAGGTTAGGGCTTTAAAGCCCAGACCTCCTCCCAGTTCTGCTGCTGCTCTGAAATATTGAACAAAATGTGCTTTCCTGCCTTTTTTTTTTTTTTTTCTTTCCCCCCTGTCTTCTTGTCCTGCCTCTCTAATGAACATCCCGAATTTTGTTGGCACAAGCACTTTCCTTCCCTGCCCTTTTGGCCGTGTCTCTCCACGTTCAGCACTTTAAAGCCCCGTCAGGAACGTGCAGCTTTTCTGCCTGTGATTTAAAGTTCTCCCTTCTAAGAGCTTTCTCTGCAAGTCCTTTGACTCCTTTTCCCTTTCTGCCCCTCTTCCTTCTGAGGAAGCCTCAGCCAGCTCCCAAAAACTCTTGTCTTCCCTAAAAATCCTGCCAGGAGTAAATGTCCACGTGCCATCCTGTGTTACCTGGGCTGTGCTTTATTCATTTCGTAATTTAAAGGCCTTTAAGGGGAAAAAATTGCTATTTTGTCTATTATTTAATAAGTACCTTGTGGCTGTTTAGGTAGTAAGAGCCAGAATTCCTTTTTTATATTGAAAATAAACCTCTGTGTGTGATATACATTAACAAGAGTATATGTGGGTACATAAACATCTATCTATATCTGTTTATATCTATCTATATCTATTTATATCTATATCTGTTTATATCTGTCTCTACCTATTTATATCTATATCTGTCTGTATTCATATCTCCATACATGTCTCTATATATCTCTATCTCTTTGTCGATACTTTTATCTATAAATATCTATATTTATAGATATATCTCCCCTATCTGTGTTATATATATATATATATATATATATTATATCCCATTTGTGGAATACAAGCTGAATATCCCATTCAAATATATATATATGTAATATAAAAATATTATTCTTTTAATACCACATCCAAAATGTCAAATTTAATCAATTGGAAAAATAGAACGTGTTTATGTATATTTATAATTGGGGGGTTTCCGATTGTTGGTGTTTGGTTTTTTTTTTTTTAATGCCCAGAGTATCATAATATTTCCCCTCTTTAAGATGCACGTGGTAATTTCTTCTGTCATTTAAAGGCACATGGCCTGGCCCTAAGTGATGTGTTTAATAACTATCATCTGTGTCCTTCTGCCTAATAAATAGTTCTGCTTCCTGCTGTCAAAGAGGGGAGTGAGAGGCACGTGTAGCAGAGAGAGCGAGAGAAAAATCAAATTCCTGCCTCCTCACCCCATCCATCAGCGGTGACAGCCCCTTTAACACCCCATTTGGAGGGCACGGAGCTCTCAGATGGGAACTGGCTGGAACTGGGAGCCTTTTTGTGGCTTTAAGTGGGGACACAAACAGGGCCCAGAGTGGAGAGCAGGGAGAGGTGGTGGTGCAGAGAGCTGAGGAGGATCATCCTTCCTGCCCCGTTTGGACGTCCTGGCCGAGCTGGGGGCATTTCCCAGGCTCTGTTTGCTGTTTGAGGCTCCTCTGCCATCACCCCTGACGTGTTTTGCCACACTTGAAGCAAAGTGCAGCTGACAGCGTGACTGATTCCTGACGCGTGGCAGCTGATTCCTTGAAATCACATCTTGCAAATATTTCTGTTCAATGCCAGGCAAAAAAAAAAAAAAAAAAAAAAACCAAACAAACCCTCACAGCGTGTGAAAATACAGTGACACAAGATTTTAATTTGAATTACAAAAAGATTCTCAGCAGTTTAAGCCACCAGTTCTCTCCTTTTTTTTTTTTTTTTTTTTTTTTTTTTTTTTTTTTTTTTTTTTTTTTTTTTTTTTTTTTTTTTAAATGTGTTTTAAGCAGAAATTAGAATTTCTATTACACGGTGTCAGAAAAGCTCTTAGCATTTATAAATGCTCACTCCTGCAAGTTAAAAAATCCTGCTTGGTAATTCCCACTCTGGGTCTTGCGAGGCACTTTTCAATCATTTCTCTCTGCTAATTTTGGTGTCACCCTCATTTCTTTTGAAAAGATTCATTTTGAGCAAATTTGTAAATGGCCCTGATGTGTTCTACAATTGAGTCAATTACTGTTTCAGCCTGCAAACCTCCTGGGAAACGGAACATACATGGCCTGAAGGTACGAATTTCAATAATTGTTTCAGCAAACTTAGATGGATTTGTAATGCTGTGTTCCACTTATTGAAATGTCAAATAAAACTGCACTTTCTTGAGCTCTGACAAGCAGATTTTTTTTATTATTGTTATTATTTTTTTTAATTTTTTTTTTTTTTTGGTGAGGGTGGGAGAAGGATTTATCTGCTGAGCGTTGTGCTATCTGTATATATCTGTATTATAGAGAGATAGGTATGGCTTTTTATTAAAATGGAGCTGCCTTTCTTTTAGTTTTTAATCTCTGTGAATCAGGATCCTAAATTCCAATTGGCAGTTTATCAACTAATGCTATCTGGGTGTACATATGTATATGTATATATACATACATGTGTATATACACTATATATATACTATATATATAGTATATATACATATATATATTTTTATTAGAATGGAACTGCCTTTCTTTTTGTTTTTAACCTCTATTAATCAGGTTCCTAAATTTCAGTAGTCACTTTATGAACCAATGCTATCTCTGTGTGTATATATATTTGTGTATGTGTGTATATACACTACATATAGATAGAGTTTTATTAAAATAGGGTTGCCTTTCTTTTTGTTTTTCGTCTCTGTTCATCAGGTTCCTTAATTTTAATAGTTTATCCACCAATGCTATCTACATCTACACACACATACATATGTGTATATGTACTATATATATAGTTTTATTAAAACGGAGCTGCCTTCCTTTTTCCTTTTAACCTCCGTTCACCAGGTTCCTAAATTTTCATAGTCACTTTATCAACTAATACCTGCCAGTACATCAAAGCTTTAACCCCCCCCTCATATTCATTTATTTCAGTCATTTAAACCCCCCCCCACGTTCATTTGATTTTTCGAGTGGGGAAGGCACCGCAACGAAATTATTTGAGGGTTTTGATTCCTGCAGCTCTGCTTATTGCTCGTGTCATTATAGGGAGGAGGCTCCAAATGCACGAAATGACTGTTTAGTTTTTTAACTGAGCACAAAAGATGGATTTATCACCTCTTTTCCCTGCGCTGCTGAAGGTTGGGAAGGTTTTGCAGCCCAGGAGTTGTGGAGCCTGCTAACCTACATACAGACCCCAACCATCGGCGTGCCTGGCAACAGCTAATTAACCTTCCTAGTGAAATGAGAAATTCGTGGCAAATTACAGGTTAATTAGAATGGTGTCCTCTGAACGCAGTGACTGATAAGGATCCTTTCCCTGCCTGCAGGTAAATACTCGAGCAGGGGCTGCCAACAACAGCGGCTCTGCGGATTCCCTCCCCAGCAATAGGTAAGAGCCGGCTCCTGCTTTGTGTCCCTGCCTTTTATGGCACCAAAATGGGCCCTGCTGGGTGGTTGTTGCCAGCAGTGGCACTGATGGTGAATGAGTTTTTGCACCGGTGCTGAGGTGGGGAAGGTGAACTGCCTGTGTTCGTGGTGCTCGCCAAGCTCGGGCTGCGGGGGCTCCACGAGAATTGCCTTCTGAAAAAAAAAAAAACAAAACAAAACAAGTGTTTTCTGGCTCTTTCAGGTGGTTCTGTCCTTATAAAACGTTGAGATACTGTTTGGGGTTAAATACTCAATTGTTATTAATAATTAGTCCATCTAATGGCGAGGTTTGTACGTTTAAGTCTTGGTTGCTTGGTCTCGTTCCAGGATCCTTTGCTTTTTAAATACCCTGTTCTTAGGTTTGCAATAATAAATAACCCAAATAATCAACCTCTCCAGGTTTATTTACAGCTTAGGTGCCCTATTTCATGCAATTTTAGCAAAGTTTTGAAGTCCACCTCCCTTATTTTTCTTTTTACATCCCAGTCTTAATTTGAAAACCCGTGTTAAGGTCTTAAAATGCACGAGAACTTGTTCTCTTTTTTTTTCCCTAGAGATTTGATTTTTAAATGCTGGAGCATAAACTCCCTTTTAATACAGGAAGTCATTCTTCTCCATACTGATGTTAAAAGGAACAAACAAAAACTTGTGTATTCTTAAAAAAAAGCAATAAGGAAAGTCTGGCTCCACGTTCTTGATACCAGAGCATATTTGAACCGTGGGAATAGAGACCTCTGGAGGCCCCTTTCAACCTAAATTATTCTATTATTCTAATAAGCATGTAATATTGCATTTATCTGTGCATCAGCATCTGCTGCCTTGGCTCTCTGAGAGCATTTTGTAAAATCAAAAGAGATTAATTAATTGCCAGAGGTAGATGAACATCACCAAAGACACAGTTGGGCTGCGTTTGGTGGGTGAATTTTGGGGGTGTGTTCTGTAACACCCCAGCGTGGCGGGGCAGTCCCAAAATCCCTCTTTTCCCTGTGGGAATGATGGGCTGTGGGTGCCCACTGACGTGGGTTCCACCTCTCTCCAGCAGCAGGGAGCTCTGCCCCACTGGCAACCCCACCCCAGCACCCCAAAAACCAGTTGGGTGCTCCATTTTAGTGGCTTTGCTAATTGGGGAGATTAAAAAAAAACCAGCCCAGTGTGCCCCCTCCCCTGGGGAAGGTTTGCTCCCTGTTTTAGTGGATAATCCAACCCCAAACTCCCTAAAGGAGCTCGATCCTCAGCCCTCAGTCTGAACTAAATAACGCTGATTTCTGTGCTGGGGCTTTCAGCACTGCCTCTACTTTGAGCTCCCTCTTCAAGTGCAGCGAAAAGGAAGCTTCTGGAAGCTTCTTGTCACCTTATTTGGTGGTTAATTGCCATTCCTTTCCCCAGCCCTTCGGCACTCTCGGAGTTTTGTTTTTGAAGTAATTGAAAGTCTCTCTTTGTTTCATGTTCACAAATTGTTAGTCATGAAAGATGACAAGATCAACTTATGTTTCCTTGGAAAACTTAATTTTTCTTTAAAGCAGTCGTGGGAACAAGAGGCCTATTAAAGAACAAAGCCACCAAATATGAAATCTGTGTTTTCACTGTTCCTGTTAATAATGATCTGTGATCAAGACACGTGCACGGGCCTTTCAAGAATATATTATTTTGTACTTTCTTTTTTTTTTTTTAACTTCAGTAATAAGAGCAGAATGTCCCTTTGAGATGAAGTTTGGTTTTTGCAGACATTTTGCTGCCCAGGCAGTTTGTTGTGTTGAAGGTACAAGGAACAGAGTTTGTCAGGAGAGGAGGTGAAAAGCAGTGTTTGGTGAGTGGGTGGAAGGAGTTTGAAGCCACTGATGGTTTTTACTTGCAGAACTCCCCAAGCTGAGAGTTGTGGTTTGTTAACGTTCTCCCAGCAGAGAAAACTGAGTTGTTTTGTGTAAGATCATTGACGTGGGAGTGGATTCTTCCTGAAAAAGCACAGGGAGTGCAGCAGGTTGTCCTGGAATGGAAAGCTGGACTCATCTCAGGGGTTTAGGCCCGTCCCTGAGATGCCTAAATCAGGAATTTTGCTGTCCTGCTCACCGTGCTCTGGTCTGCACTCAGCTGAGCTAGTGGGGTAAAACCTTCTGCTGCAGGAATTGTTGAGGAATAAGCCCTTAAGGAGCTGTAAACCAAGATATGGCACCTGAAAACCAGATGGGAGCCTTGTTCTCCTGTTGTTTTCTGAACCACCTGATGTGCCAGAGTGTCTTTCTTTCATTTCACTGATGAACAATAGGCTGTGTCTCAGAGGGTGGTACAGTCAGGTTGTCTAAACCAGCCCGTTTGGAAAGGTGAAAATCTTGGTCTGATGGAGTGAAACAACTCAGTCATTAAAAACAATCACCTCTCCGTTTTATTTCAGCTTGAAGAAGTCTTCTGCAGAGCTAAAGAAAATACTTGCCAATGGCCAGGTAGGTGCTTTGGATGGGCTCTGGAGTGATTGGCACAGCACAAACAGGGACAGGGATGTTTGCTGCTCATTTAGCTGTGATGGGTTCTTTTAACCCGGGGCTGGAGGCACCACGAAATCCTCCATCATATGAATGAGTTGTGTGGCCCGATTTACTTTGATTGGCAGAGCAATTTGCTTCCCATTCCTCAAAATGTGCTAATCAGATTTAGCTGCAAATGGATGGGGGCCCCTCACACGTGTTGTGTTTCCACCAGCCTTCCAGGGGAGGAAGTTAATCAGTTTTGAATAACTGAGTCAGCCGCTCACTTAGAACGACCTTCCTGCTTTCTAGGGCAGAAGACACCTGAATGTTTAACAGGGTTTTGCAGGGAACTGCTCTGGGATCACTTCAGAGTCATGGAATTGTTTGGGGTGGAAGGGACCTTAAAGCTCATCCAGTGCCACCCCCTGCCATAGGCAGGGACACCTTCCACTGTCCCAGGTTGCTCCAAGCCCTGTCCAGCCCGGCCTTGGACACTTCCAGGGATCCAGGGGCCCTGGGCAACCTGTGCCAGGGCCTGCCCACCCTCCCAGCCAGGAATTCCTTTCAAATCTCCCATCTAACCCTGCCCTCCTTCAGCTTAAGGCCACTCTGACACTACATGTGATGATGTTCAGTTAATGGATGAACTCGCTTTTAAAGGTCTTCTCCAACCTAAACTCTTCTATGATTCTGTGTTGTAACTTCTTTATAAAAAGCAAAAAAAAACAACCCCAGTAAACCCAGAAAACCCCCCAAAGTTGCAGAAAACTGTCTTGTTCCTGACTGACTTGTCTTCCCTCAGAAGTGAAAGGTTTGATGTAACAACCGATGGACGAGTGGACGATCAGCACAATTATTTTGCACTTGTTTTGGGCAGCCTTGTAATGACACTAAATATATACCCTGTTAAATTAAACCACCCTCAGAGAAGCCCAGATCCCTTCAGCAGCAGCATAAATATGTTTGAATGTTTGTCACAGAGAGCCCTTTGCAGCCTCGCAGGCCGGTGCCTGTCGTGGGCTCAGACTTGCCTATTAGGCTCTATTGACTGAGACATCTGTGTCACTGCAAATAAAAGACTCTTATTGATTTTCTTAACTGCTGTTCACTTCCCCTCCACGTTTCCAAGGCTGAAATCTTAATTATCTCAGATGCCTATTCAGTGCCTTCACACAGTGACCTCTCCAAGCCTCATTGGCATTTCAGGAATGGAGGAGTTGTCGTTGAGAGTGTCAGGAAGGGAAAGGCTGAGCTTGGCGTGTCCTTCGGCCTCACCTGGAACACTGAGGGGGGGAAACAGATGGGAGACTCCCTCAAAAACAGGATTTGGACACCCCAGTGCCGCTGAATCCCTGGAATGCAGCTTGGAAGTGTGGTTTTAATCTTGCCAGCATCCCCTTTCTGTCCAGGTTTTCAGTCTGATGTTCCCTCACGTTCAGTTTTAGTCTCGTATTCACGTGTTCCCACCGGGTGGATTTGCTCTTGTTTCAAAATTGAGAGCCAAACGATGACCTGAAATTCTGGCAGTGCTCGCTCATCTTTTTTCCAAGGTGGAATTGCTGAGTGTGAGTGAAAGCCTCCTTCTTGTGAAGGGCTGAATTTGGGCACTGTACGTGTTCAAAACAATAGGAACGAGTGGTTTGTGTGCCCTGCAGTGGATTCGCAGATTTCTCCCCTGTGGTTTGGAATTTTAGAAGGGTATAAAGGAACCAGACTGCTTGTTATGATTTAAAAAATTTTACTTACACCCATTTAAAAAGAAATTAAATAATTAAGGTTTAGTACTCCTTTTTATTCACCCTGACTGGAGTAAATCTGCTTTCTCTTGAGAGCAAATGATTTTGGTTGTGTTCTGCAAAATTTGGTCCCAGCTCCACGACTGGAGCTGGGTTTCCAGTAGTAACTTTTAACTCTTCCTCCTTTTGGGGGATTAAGTCACACTTATCATTACTTAAATATGGCCTGGCTTATTAGTTTTGATTATTTTTTTGGCAGTTTCTGCTTTCAGGCATCCCTAATGATATTCCTCTAGTAGTTTCCATTTAGGTTTAATAAGGAATTCATATTAATCATTAAAAGAAGGGGACATGATTCTTCAAGATAATCAAATATTGACAGGTTAGAAATAGCTTTCTGCCTGGGTTCATTGATATAGGTGATGTGATATAAATATTTATTTCTTTTCTGTCACTCAGAGTAAATGCCACCAATTGATTCAGCATTGATATAGTGTCAACAGTTCATAAGAAACATTTGACTGGCTCGTGTTTTCCGATTAGTCTCTGCTCTATAAAGTGGGATTTACTAAATCTCCTCAATTGTCTGCTCATGGAGTGTGACTGGCTGCTGAATCCATGATTGCTTCCATTTGGGAAGCAAAGGTGTGGCCCCAGCGCTGTGGCAGCCCCTCCAGATCAAATAAGGATTAATTGGGCATTTTGCTTTTAATGATTTACAGGAGGCAGGCGCTGATTCCTGCCCAGCCCAGCAGGTCCAAGCCAGGGATGTTTTGTTTGCTGCTCCATAATTGAAGCTTTGCTTTTGCACCAATTCCCTTTCATCTCCAAGCCAATCCAAGTTGGGTTTGCAGCTTTTAATATTCCAGCCCTTCCTGGGGAGCTCGCTGTTATTCTGTTGGTGTTTTATGGTGGAGAATCCGGTTTTCCCAGGTAAAATAAATAAATCAGCCCGTGGGTTTTTTTGGCATCTTTATTGGAGCCAGTAAATCCCGCTTGGTCTGTCCGTGGGTTGCTGACAGACGCTCCCTCCACCCCAGTATTCCTGTTTTTCCCAGGGTTCTGGTTGCTCTTTGGGCTGGGCTATCACCAGGCTCAATCCTCAGAGGGTGGAGCTGCTCCCATCCCCATCTTTTAGGGAATATATTCAAAAATTAGGTGAAAATATTCCCTTTTCCCAGGGGGCAAAAAGCGGGAGAGAAGAGGCAACGCCTCGTCTCTGCTTCGGCTCAATTTGTTGTTCAGAACTCGTGTAACCACCAAAAATTCTTCCTTTTCACCCCCAAGAAGGGAAGATGGGAGTTTCCTCCTGGCTTTGTGGGTTCATTGGGTTTCTCTTCAGAGTTATTTTGAGGAGAACATTTCTGGGGATGCAGGAGAGACGTTGGCTGTTGCCTCTGAGACCAGAGAACTCCGGTCTTGCAGCTTGGAAGAGCAGAACTCCGTAAATTAACTGTGATTTAAAGAGTCTGCAGCCTGAAAGAAATTATTTCCACTGCAAGGGATCCTTTAGAGGTTCTTCACGTGTTTTAAATCCCATCCATGAGTACTTGTTCCCCGTGAGGTGTCTTCTTCCCCCTCTTTATTTGCATTTTCTGGTGGATACAAAAAGCAGGAGAGCTTTTGGTGATGAGGCAAATGTTGGTTTTCATCGTAAACTTTGATATTTGACTGGGCCATTCCATTCTCTCTCAGATAGCTGGCCAAGGTTTGAGTACAAGTAGGTAAGAAAATAGAGTCAGCTTCTACTTTGAGGCATTTTGAGTTTTTTCAGGACTCAGGTTTTAACATCATTGGAAGAAATGTGCAGTATTTCCTGTGAAAAACCATGGGTTTTGTTCAGGTAGTGAAAGAAAAGGACACAAAGTTTGGATCAGTCATTTCTGTTCTTAAAACTTATTTCAAATCAATCAAATATTCCATTTTCTGCTTTTAAGACATGCTGAGTATTGACTCTTTAGGACATTTCACCCTTTTGCCATCACTTGTATTCACTCAAAAAATGAGAGTCTTTAGGCAGCCAGGCCAACTCCTGTCAAATATTCAACTTGGTGTCCCATAAATTGCAAATTTAAAAGATCTTCTAAAAGCTGGATTCGTCTAAACATTTACTACTAAAAATTATCAGGCAATGGGGGAGTCCTTTTGGAATAGAAAATGCTTTCAATCCAGAAGTCATTCTGATTAGAAGGTTTATTTCAAAGTATAGACATGCATTGCAAGAATGTCTTTAATGAGTTTTTTTAATAGGTGCACAATCAGTGGAACTGAAGTTGTGCAGGGGAAGGCTGAGCTGTAGTTTTACATTTGAATTGATCCTTCAGTACAATAAATTTTTTATAAAAGCATTATCAGAAAGGTCCCAGATTCCAGCTTTTGCAATTTCCAGTGTTTGTATCAGGCTCCTGCTTGGATTTCTGAGGATCTCATCGCGTCTGGAAAGTTGTCCCAGGGAACAGAAAGGTTGAGGCAAATAATTAGTTGTGTATTTCAAGGAAAAATATTTTTATTGCAATTCAAGACTTGGGGTTTTTTTTTCCAAAGATGTCCTTTAGTTAAAAGGGGAGTAAATGGTGCTCTGTGAAGCAACCTGCTGGCAGAAGTGTCACTCCATGAGCATCCCTGATGCTGATTCCAGAATAAATCATAAACTTTTGCAGCCACCCTTAAGCTGACAGTTTTCTGTTGGGTTGTTTCCATTCACCTCCAACTTTGGCTTTGCTTATGTGCTGTTCTGGAGACCCTTTTCCTATCAGTAGCTGTGACCTGACCCTCTTGAGCTATATTATATCATTCCATTTTGACACCTTTTATCAAACTTTAATGAAATGACCCAGGCAAACAAATTGTCATTAAACTTTCCATCACTTTGTCCCTTGGTATCGTCCTTTATAAATTGGACAGCAAATGTTGTATTGATCTTCTCGTTCTTGCAGCTGAACTTGAAATGACCCAGACTGCTTGTTGTTTATGGCCTAGAGTTGCTTTTCCTTGACATTTCCATCCACAGCATGACATCTCTTTTGTTTTTCTTTCTTTCTTGTGGAGATGAATGAACAAGACATACGGTATCGAGACATCCTCGGTCACGGCAATGGAGGCACAGTCTACAAGTGAGTGGGGATTTCACTTCAAATCTTTAAAAAAAAAACAAAACGGGATTTAACAGCTCTTTTTGTTTTCACCCCTTGGTGTTCGTGTCGAGGTGCAGGTGGGCTGTTGCTCCTCTGCAGGCAAGGTGGTAAAATAAGTCCTTAGCCTAAACTTTGAAATGATTCTCTGATATATTTACAAGGTGTCTGCTCTTGGGTGCTGGGAGGGCTGGGGGCATTTTGGTTATCTTTTTAATACTTAGCTTTGAATCCCCTCTGGGTAAGGGGAGTTAATGGTTCCCAAGTGGAACTTGGAATGTCCCAAAATCCAGGATTTCCAGCGCCATTGTTCCTGCTGGCTCACTGGGAATGACACCCGTGGGATGGGGTGACACCAGTTCAGAATTCCTCACCCCCCTTTCCCTCCCTCCTGAGCAGCTTCACACACAGGCTGATGGATGTATGAAATGATAAACTCCCCCAAATTTTGGTAGTGGAGCTTTAATACCCTGCAGCCAGTATTAATTTGAATATTGTAAAGATTACAATAACACAGATAGAGTTTTCTCGACAGGAAAGTCTTTTCTCATGCATAGTGCAAAGTTTAAACTACATAATGTAATATCTGGTACTTAATAGTCTGCAGTGGTGTATGAAAAATATTCCACTGGGAATTAAGAAATCCATACTTTATAAGAAAGCCCTGAGGGAGTAATAAAGGTTTCCTCCAGAGAGCTATTTACCATATACAGTAACCCAGCATCCCATTAGGGTTTTGTTTATACCTTAGACATTTTAACTTTGAGATTAACATTTTTTTTTCCCCCTAAAATGTTTTAAAAGTTATGGTGCATTTAGTTTAGTTTCTAATTGGCTGCCAACGTTGCAGAAGGTTTAATGGAAATGGACTTCCAAAAGCTTAAAGGAACGAATCCAGCCTTGGAATGGACTCTGAAAATCAGATGAGAATTGTGAGTGGAATGTGGTTCAGAAATCTCATGGAGAGTTCTCTTGGAGAAAGATATTCCTAGACCAAGAAACTTGAGGAATTGGTATTATTTTCTTACTTTGTAATAGATATGAGAGAGAATGTTGAGCTCTCTGCTCCAGGAAACTGTTTGTGTGTGGGGGGGTGTCATGGAATACATAGTCATGGAATCCTGGAATGGTTTGGGGTTGGAAAGAGCCTTAAATCCCATCCTATCCCACCCTCTGCCGTGGGCAGGGACACCTTCCATTATCCCAGGTTGCTCCAAGCCCCGTCCAACCTGGCCTTGGACACTTCCAGGGATCCAGGGGCAGCCACACCTTCTCTGCCCAACCTGTGCCAGGGCCTGCCCACCCTCCCAGCCAGGAATTCCTTCCCAATCTCCCATCTCTCCCTGCCCTCTGGCAGTGGGAAGCCATTCCCTGTGTCCTGTCCCTCCATGCCTTGTCCCCAGTCCCTCTCCAGCTCTCCTGGAGCCCCTTTAGGCCCTGCAAGGGGCTCTCAGGTCTCCCTGGATCCTTCCCTTCTCCAGGTGAGCATTCCCAGCTCTCCCAGCCTGGCTCCTCTCCCTGTGGCAGAACTTCCCACCTTGGAGCGATCCCCCCCTTCCTGAGGGGGAGATCATCTCCACCAGCACGAGCCAACGAGGACTTGCCGAGTGGAATACTTACAGGTAGCTGCACTGCACTGGTCATACATAGCAGCCCACATATATTTTATTCCAGTAAATCAATGAACATTTGTCAGGTAAAATTAATTGCAGAGGTTTGGCCGTTTCCCCCTCGTGCTGGTGGAGAGGGGAGCCCGTGTGGGTTATTGATCTGCAGCTGAAGAACGAGCCTGTCTGCTCCCTCCCCTCCCTGCTCCCTTCCCCTTCCCAGCTCTTTATCCTAACTCATATCCATTATGGCAATGATATATTCCCAGCATCCAGCAAACAAGGCAGCAAAAATCCTCAGCCTCCCTCGGCCGTGTGAATTAACCACTATTGAAATAGTTTATTGAGATGGAATTATTGATCACTTTTCATCCCGCCCCTGGCTCCGGGGAGGGGGAGGCGGGTTTGTTCTCCTCGTTATGTTTAGTTAGGAAATGGATTTCGTTTCTTTGGGTTCTTTACAGCTGCAACTGGTTTATTGCTTGGAGAAGAGGTATCTTAGCTTTATTTTTATGACAGTATAATTATACTTTAGAAATACACTTGATTACTGCGTGTAGCAAAATTGTTCCAGTATATTGGCTCGGCCAATATTGCTATACAAACAACTTTTCAGTCAATTGAGTCTGGTAAAAAAATCAATACTTTATAGCAATATTTCTAGGGAGAACTTGCTGAATCTAAATGTTTGTGGGGTTTTTTTTCCCTGTTCTAAAAAGAAGGGATTTTATAGTTGTTTGACATCCTTATTTTACCCCCTACCTTTTGCTGTGCTGTTTTCTTAATTAAGGAACCATAAAAATCCTGAAGTTAGATATGGCAAAGCCAGTTAATTAGCCTTGCTTTTTGATTGGTTGCATATTCCAAAATGTGGGAAAATATATAAAACGACCCCAAAGTGTGTGTTAATACACAATCAGAAAGCAGGAATTCTTCCCCTGGTGCTCAGTGGGCAACATGTGCCCTGTCTTGGGTGAAGCTTGTCAAGAAAAGGGTGAGATCTGCTCTACCAAAGACTGAAAAGTGTCTTCCTCTTCTCTTTGCCAGTTGTTGGAGGTGGTTTGTGTCATTAACTGTGATTTCCACTGTTTGTGTGGTATTTAGGTGCGATTCTATGAATTTTTTGCCCTCAAATGGCAATTATTTTATAGGAGCTGGTGGGGTGGGGAATGCACAGCTCGAGCTGCTCCACAGAAAACATCTGTATGGCAGGACATCTGTTGGATTGGCTTAAATTGCTTTTTTTGGGAGAAATCATTCACTGGGCAGTCCGAAAGACGTGTGAGGGATGTGCTTTGTGCTGCATCTTTGGGCTCCATCCCTGGGAGCTCTCAGGGGCTGCTGGGAGGAGATCTCTCCTCGTGCCTTCAGTGAGAAAAGGTTCATGCTTTGGTTTGCAGTGTGATGCACACCCTGCCAGCCAGGGTCAGGAGTAGCTACTTGAAATTATTTAGACCTAAAACCCTTAGTTGTGTATATTTTGAACTTAAATATTGCGAAGTGTAGAGGTATTGATCTCTGGCAAATTATTTCTCTGTCAAATCTCTCTCACGTGGTGTATCAAGACACTGTTTCCTTCCCTTAAAATGGAATATTTGTCTCTTATTTCACCTTTTCTGGTTTTTGCTTTGCAGTTGTAGCTCAGGAGAAGTGGGATGTTCCAGCAACTCTGTTTAATCCCTTCTGTGTGCCTGGGACTTGTTTTAAATGGGAGCTGTGGATGGTTTGGAACTCTCTGGATTCTGTTGGAGGAGCCTCCAGCAGCAGGAGAACATAACAGTCTGTACACAGAAATAAACATAAAGGCCCAATGATGCCCTAATTAATTTGTGAGTTGCCAGGATCTGGGAGAGAGGGAAGAAAAGGGGGAATGGCTTCCCATCTTCCAAAATGCAGTTTAAGCAGAAGGCTTCACTTTGAGTTGAGTAATTGGGGAGGGAAGTGGCTGCTGATGATGTACCACCCTAAGAACTGGGAGAAATGTGGAAAACTCAATTTGCTGGAGCAATTGACTCGAGCAATTGTGCAGTTTGGGTGAGTCGTGTGTTCCAGCAGCTGCCTGCTCCTTCACTCCCTATCCCAGGCCACCTTGGGGTGCCCCATTAGCACATGGAATGTTGTTACTGTGCCTTGGGAGAGGGGATTGTGGATGCTCTGACGTGGGCAGGGACGGGCACTGCCAGTTCTGGAGCCGGGAAGTGGAGCAGGAGGTTGGTGTGTGTCTGGCAGGAAGGGAGGTGGAGGGGATGGAGCTCCCTGATGGAATAGCTGCAGGTTGGTGTTGCCTTGAGGAGCTCTGGCTCGGCAAGGGTTGCTCCTGCTGGTTTATCCCATGGATTCCAGTGCAGGACAGCAGTGCTGTCAGAAAGGGAGATTGTTTTTAAAAGCAGTAACTGTAATGCACCTCGGATGTTGTGGGAGGCCAATCTGAATCTTAGTGCAGCTGTTCCTCTCCTCTGCTCTTTCCTTTCTGGTTTTCCACATGGATGTCATGAGATCCTGGAATGGTTTGGGTGGGAAGGGACCTTAAAGACCATCCAGTTCACCCCCTGCCATGGGAAGGGACACCTCTCACTAGCCCAGGTTGTTCCAACCTGGCCTTGGACACTTCCAGGGATCCAGGGGCAGCCACAGCTTCTCTGCCCACCCTCCCAGCCAGCAATTCCTTCCCAATCTCCCATCTGTCCCTGCCCTCTGGCAGTGGGAAGCCATTCCCTGTGTCCTGTCCCTCCATCCCTTGTCCCCAGTCCCTCTCCAGCTCTCCTGGAGCCCCTTTAGTCCCTGCAAGGGGCTCTCAGGTGTCCCTGAGCCTTCTCCAAATCATTTTCCCCATGTAAATACTTGAATTCCCGGATTATTTCGACCCTTTGGCAGAGTGGGTTGGTGGGACCCCCTGCACGTGGCTCAGGGTAAATAACTGCAGGCAGGGAGAGCCCAGAGCAGTGACAGGAGCAGGGTCAGAGCCCATCCCTGCAGGTTCCCAGGGCTGACCCACGTGGCTTCACCAGTGGGTGATTTCCAGGGGAGGTTTTCCCTGGAACAACCTCTTACCCACAGTGCTTGTCCCAGCCTGGTGCTGGACCCAGAGGGAAGGAAGCAGAGGCAGGTGCAGTGTTTGGTTGGCATTAAAACACACCCTCAGCCTTTGGAAGTCTGAGAATTGCACCTCCCTGAATTCTCGTGCTGCAGTGGGGGAGGCATTTCCCTTTGTTTCCTTTCCCAGGCTGCATCCATTTGCTGTTTTCTCTTGCCCTGTTTTATTTTTAGTCACACTAAAAAGCACTGGAACAGTAGTAACTGATTAAGTTAGAAATCCCCCCCCCGAGTTTCACCTCTTCCCACTGTGGTTTAAACGAGAGTGACCAGTGGCTGCTGGTCACTTGTTCCCTTTGACCCCAACCATTGCTCTCCTGCCTCATAAAATCTGTTATGCACAAAAGTGCATAAAATGAAGATAAAGTACCTCCTTCAAGTCTGACAAAACCCATTCCTCTGCAGAATGGGAGCTGCAGTGAAAGTAAATAAATGAATGGACAGCAATCACAGCCTAGTTGATGAAACTGTTCAATTAAAGCACAGGCATTTACATGGTGTAATTTCCCTAAATTGCCAATGAGCCCCTTTAGACACAACCAGTGTTCAAATTGATTTCAGCATTGATTTTGGCTGAAGCTGATAAATTTCTGCTTGTTAGTTAAAGTAATTTTGCAGAAGACTTTGTAGTGTGGTATTGAAGTGTTCATTTAGCTGATGGTTAAAAGAGGAGTTATTTACAGAGGGTTCTACTGTTGGACTGAGATGGGACAATTCCCCGGTCATCTTTTTACTTTTAATTTTTAAGCTTCAGTATCCAATCAATACGTTATTGAAACTGATTAAAATGTATCCAGCCAGCTGCCCGTGGCTGTTTAATTAGAAACTGGATGATTCTTAAATTAAACTTGGTTGGGTTGGGTTGTGCTGTGTGCCCATAGCTTGGAAGATGAAGCGAACAGCAACCCTGGAAATGGGAGTTTGTTCCCAGTGAGCTTAGAATCGTGGAATTGTTCAGGTTGGAAAAGATCTTTAAGATTGAAGGATCAGGCAGTGGTTTGGGTTGGAAGGGACCTTAAAGCTCATCTCATTCCATGGGCAGGGACACCTTCCACCAGCCCAGGCTGCTCCAAGCCCCGTCCAGCCTGGCCTTGGACACTCCCAGGGATCCAGGGGCAGCCACAGCTTCTCTGCCCAACCTGTGCCAGGGCCTGCCCACCTTCCCAGCCAGGAATTCCTTCCCAATCTCCCATCTCTCCCTGCCCTCTGGCAGTGGGAATCCATTCCCTGTGTCCTGTCCCTCCATCCCTTGTCCCCAGTCCCTCTCCAGCTCTCCTGGAGCCCCTTTAGGCCCTGCAAGGGGCTCTCAGGTGTCCCCAAAGCCTTCTGCAGGCTGAACAACCCCTCCTACTGGCATCCAAATTGCTGTCACCAAGGAGTGTGATGAACTTTGTGGCTCCCTCTCCTGCTTCTGCCAAATTTCCTCCTGGAGCTGGGATGGATTTACTCGGGATCTGCTGTGGTGGGGAACTCCTGGCTGTGTCAGGGAGCTCGAGGCTGCTCTGCTGTCCTTTGTCCTTGCAGCCAGTTTGAAGCAGCTGATCTGAGTGGTCCCCTGGGACTGGCTGTCCTGGTGTTGGTGGCACCACCTCGAGCAGTCAGGGCTGAGCTCTCACCTTTATTCTGCCTGTGCAGGTCCCTTTAAGGAGCAGGGAATGAATTGCAGTGGGGTGAGTACAAGGAGAAGGGCTTGTAATCCAGGTTTCAAAGGTTAACCCTGAGTGCTTGGCTGCAGGAGGGAAGGAGGACTCGTTTAAGTGGGAACAGATGGAAATAGTAGCAGGTTAGAGCATAAAGAGGTGAGGGATCACTGCTGTGCTCGGGTTTGGATTGGAGCTCGTTCCCCCGGAGCTGGGGTAAGTGAGATGTTGCTGCTCAACATTCTCCTCCTGCAGCCTCCAGTGCCAATTGTACTCTTTCTAAAAAGTTTAAAATTTAGACACAAGTGTTTGCCGGTCGTTTTCTACTTCAACACCAAATCATTTTGCAATCTGTACTCAAGCATCTGCACTGGGGTTTCAGATGGAGGGGAGGTTGGCGTAGATTGTGCTTTGAACCGGCACAGCCCCCATAAAAGCTCCTTTTTACAACTGCTGTGCACTCTGGATTTCCTGGTTTAACAGCCAGAGAGTCAGGCTAATGTGTTTGCTATTGCAGGAGGCAGCAACTGGCAAAGTGGTGATTTCCTAGGAGCAATTTGAATCCGTGTCTTTAGATGGCCACGGGAGCGCACGGCGCTGCTGTCGTTAGAGCCTGACCAGGAGCACGGCAGAACGTGGCAACAGTGGGGGGAAAAGAGGGGGAAAAAGGGTAAAATGGCCAGTAAAGCGAACGTGGGAGTGATTTGCTGTGTGTGGGTTGCAGCTGGTGGCTGGAGGGCACTGGGGGTTGTGTTGCTCCTGCACGACACCGGCACAACAACGTTTTGCTCTCAGTTGTTTCTCCCAGGGCAGGAAAATGGCCAGTTTGCCTCAGGCTGTGCCCTCACGTCTGAAGGGGCTGCTTTGCTGCAAGCACAGCTCTCTCTGTTCACTTTTGAGCTCAGATAAGAATCCTAAAGCCTCTGTTTTTCTGCTCTGCCTGGTTCCCAGATATCTGTGTGTGCTCTTGGTGCTGGGTGAGGTTTTGCAGTTACTCAGTGCAGTTCTGTGAGTAGCTGATGCAAACATGGGCAGAGGGGACAGTCTCTGCCATCCTTTTGGAGTGAAATGGTGTCCTGCTGTTCTTACCAAAGGTGTGTGGTGAATGCACACTGAGGTGTGGAGCAGAAGGAAACGTGGCAGAGAAAGGAACCAAAATACTCACTTCTGGTTTTACTTTGTGGCCTGAGTTTGCCACCTTGGGAGGTTCAGGTGGACATGAGGAGAGGGAGATGCTGCTGGAACAGGGCATGGGAGAGGCAGGGAAGGTCCATCCTGGGGCTGTCAGCAAAGAGCTGGACAAAGCTGTGGCTGAGCTCATCCCCTGTTTGGGAGGGAGGGTAGATTAAGTGGTGGGAAACCATCATTTCATCTGCTAAAGCATCACCAAGAGCTTCTGTGAGCCAATAGAGCCACAGCGGCTCCGGGTTTGGGGCATTCACAGAATGCTGGAATGGTTTGAGTGGGAAGGGAACTTAAAGCTCATCTTGCTCCATGGGCAGGGACACCTCCCACCAGCCCAGGTTGCTCCAGCCTGGCCTTGGACACTTCCAGGGATCCAGGGGCAGCCACAGCTTCTCTGCCCAACCTGTGCCAGGGCCTGCCCACCCTCCCAGCCAGGAATTCCTTCCCAGTGTCCCATCTCTCCCTGCCCTCTGGCAGTGGGAAGCCATTCCCTGTGTCCTGTCCCTCCATGCCCTTTTCCAAAATCCCTGCTGACATCAGCCACGAGTTTCCCTGGGCTGGAGGGGGATGTTTCATCCCTGCTGCCTCAGTGCTGTCAGTCCATCATTTTGTCACATTTGCTGAGGTTGGTTATATTTCTGGGAAGGGAAGGGACTGACTCATTGGCACAGCACACAGGTCATGGCTTTCCCTTGAATCGTTTAGTCTTGCCAAGGAATATCTTATTGATTAGAAATTCTTTCCATGGCTGTTGGGGGTGGGGGGAAATAGAGGGGGATATATCCTGGTGGCCGGAGTGAGCAGATGGGGAGCAGGATCCTGCTCCAGGCTCCTCCAGTGCTTTTCTGCATCAGCATGAGGCAATAATTGTAATGAATTTTGGTTTCTAGGTAGGGACTACATTTATTTTGAGTTGTAATGGAATGGTAAACTCGGTTTGTAGCAAAAAGTTGTTGTGTATGATGGGAAAAACTCGGGGGGTCTTTGCATGCTCTGTGCTTGTGGTGTGACCATTGTTAAGTCACTCAAATGTGGGCAAATGCTCTGCAGCTAAAAATTAGGGAACAAATGGAAAACTGCTGTTTCTCTTCAGTGTCTGTGTGTTGAACCTGAAGTCAGTTCTTTGCTTGCCCTGCAAGGAATGATCCCACAATCACAGCATCCTGGGCTTTCTTTAGCTAAAATTCCTCCCAGCGAGGATATGGAATTGTTGAGAGAGGGAGAAATTTGTTGTTTGCCATCTGAGCTGTTTATGAAGAATCTTGTGCATGTTCTTTCTGGTCGGGTTTGTTTCCCTTCTGAGCTGAGTGAGTAGAAACTCCTCATATTCGGTGCATGAAGTTTTTAGCATCAAATATCAGGATGGTTGAGGTTTGAGCCATCTGACATTTCCTCCTTGCTTTTCTTTACCTCAGGAAGAAAACAACTTGCGTTTCAATTCCCTTTTTCTCCCCTCTCTTTTTAAACATGAATCCAGCTGCTTCTGATGCTTTCAGTCCTTAATTTGCCTTCCTGGAGAAACACATCTCGTGTGGGGTGAGGGGGGAGATGCTGAGGAGTTGGCAGTTCCCCCAAAGCCCTATTCTAGTTTTCCCTGCTATTGATTTTGATTTTCTGGGACACGAGGGATGCTCATTCCATACTCTGTGGTCCATCACGAGTTTCTCTGGCTTAGCTGGAGGGCTTTGTTCAGTCAGTGCTTGCTCACACACTGCATTTCTTATTTATTCCCCCAAATAACCCAGTTTTTGGCCACAGCACCTCTGCAGCCCTCCCTGAGGGACACTCTGCGCTTCCAGAGGGGGGAAGACAAAAGTTCTGCTGAAGGATTTGGCTCCTGCCTGTCCCTTCAGGGCTCTAAATGTCTGGGGAGATGGTTAATAGGCAAGGTTAATAAAATCTCTGACACAGCCGTGCCAGTCCTGCTTGGAAGCCGCTCATTGGATGTGGGGGCTGGGAATAATCAACTCCAGTGGGAATGGGGAGGAAGGGATTTCCATTTCTGCTCCCCAGTGGGGTTGTTTGAGCCTGGGCTGTCCTCACACATCGTTAGAACAACCCCTGTGTGTGCACAGGGACAGCTTCCCCCAGGGAGGGGCTGCCAGCTTGGACCCAACTTCTCCCTATTTTCTGCCTTTTTTTCCTCCTCTTTTCCACTCTTTTTTTCGAAACTCATGCACTGTTTTCTACCCCACTGCCCGTGTTGGTGGAATATTTTTGTTTTCCTGAGGAGGTTTGAAAGTTGTTGCTTTCTTTCCTCCGTCCTCCCTGAAAAATTCTTCCTTCTTTTAGGAAACCCGTACAAACTTTGTTGGGGGAGTTTACTAGTCTTGAGTTATTAAAACTTGGTTTTAATTCAACAGCAGCTCCTGTTCACTTTGTAGCTGTCACTGCTGGTCAGTTAAAGGTACATATTTATATCTGTAGCTCTGTCTTTGTATATAGATTTTATCTGTAACTTTTTGCACTATCCACTCTTTTTACGGATGCCCTTTTTGCAGTCAGAATTCCTTTGGGGAATTTGAAAAGAATTCATTGTCTTGTCAGATTGGGATCCCAAAAGGGATCCCTGAACTTTGCCCCTTTTTTTTAATGGCTTCTATCATTATCCTCAGCCTCAAAAGTGCTCTGCCTACAACAGCTAAGAACTGCCTCTTCTTAAATAAAATACAATTTTTAAAATAGTTCAGTGCAGAGTATTGGAGTTACAGTTTCTTCACATGCAGAAATTGGGCACCAACTGAATTTCCTGTTGCTGTTGTGTTTATTTTTCTACTATTTTAATAAATACTGTGTCCATTTTTTAAAATGTATATTTAAATTATTATTGGAGGAAGTTGTTGTGGTGATTATTAATCTCATGAAATGTCTATAAATTTGCATTTAAACTAATAAAACATCAAATTTATGGTAGGTACAATCCCCCCACCAACCTGAGTGGGATTGGGATCAGGCTCTGCATAAGAATATATTCCTTTATTTGTAGCAGTGTTTGTTTGGAGCTTCCCATCCATGGCGTTTGTAAAATTCCTGCAAAACTGAAGTAGCTTTTCTCTATTTTTAATATTTGGCGCTGGCATCAAGTGCTCAAAATTGCTTTTTAATCCCCTGGTTGCAGAATTTGGCTCTCTCTGAGGTGTCTCCGATTTCCCCTTCACAACAGACAATTTACAGCCACCTCTGCTCAATCACCTGTTGCAGCTTTTTACTGGAACACGTGAGATTTTTAAGCAAACCCCAAGCAAACCCCACCAAACAAAGAGCAGGAGAAGGGGTTTGTTTCCTCAGAGCTGCTTTGTCGAGGGATAAAATTTTGCCAACCCCGAAACGATGTTTTCCTTGAATATTTCTCCTTTCCAGGCGTTCCATTTCTGCTCTTTATGTTTGTTTTTGAGCAGCTCTGCAGCGATTTAGCAACTGTTTTCCCTCCTCTTTAACATCCACTTGTCTTCCCTTACACTCATCCCCAGCAAGAGTTGTTGTTGCAGCTGTTTTTTTAGGCATTTTCCTGCCTGTCCTGGAAGGTTTTTAAATGTGTTCACTGGAATATTCCTAGTTTCTGAGGAACCTTTTGAATTTTGCTCCTTTTCTTCCTGTTATTCCACAGTGATAAATTTGTTCACTTTGCTTTTGGAGGTGGCACCGAAATCTGGGAGAGCTGACCCTTGAGATGAGACTTTTAGGATGTGGATTTAGTTTAATCTCCTCACAGACATCCATACATTTCCTCAGGGGTGTGGGATGCACCAGAATTGTGGGTTTCTCCCTGCTGTGCACGTTATTCCATGGGATATTTTTTCAGTGCATCCTTCAAAAGCTGCATAAAAGGTACTAAATCTTCAGGTTTTCTTGTTGCTGACTGGAACCAAAACGATCAACCCCAACTTCCAGTTCTACTTAATATCCAAGAAAACCCCCTTTTCCCTCCCCGCTCAGCGGGACAGGTAATTACTGTAGCAACTACAGCCTCATTCGAAGGGTTGGCTGTTAATTAAAACACTGCAGAGGTGTAGGGTTGTCTTTTGGTGTAACCAAAGCTCCCGTTCCAACTTCATTAATCACTTTGCAGTTACTGTGCTGGGGAAGGGCAGGACAGTGGAGATGCCCGGGGTAAACAAATTCCCGGCCCCGTGGCCTCGCCGAGCCACCCGTGGGCCCGGTGTCCCTTTTGTGATCCAATTCCCAGCCATAATTAAATGTTAAATTGGTGCTGTCAGTGCTCTGTAAACCAACCCAGGTATCTGCCCCTCTGCTGGAAACTCAACCCGAACTTCCACGGATGACTTGGCGTGCATCATAATTAAATCATCGAGTCTCCCCTTTTAATCCTCCTGGAAACAGGAGATGCCTCCCATGGAAAAAGGCTCAGCTTTCCTGACAGCCCGACTGGCCCGTGTGGGCCCTGCTCAGCCAGCAGATGTTGGGCATCTCCTCTCAACCTGTTCCTGCTCCTCTGTCCTGCCAGTCCTGATTCATCCCTGCTTACAGCGAGTTCATGGATTCATGGATTATTCATCCGCCTCCTGCTCTGCCAGAGCTCCCACGGATCATCCTCCTTCCCGTGCTGACGTTAAATCACACTGATTTTATTTATATATACTTATTTATTTATTAAACTCCTGTTTGTTCCCAAAAGCTGCTGCCACGTAAATGCTCTTTCCAGGAGTTATTAAATTAAGGGGAAGTTTTTAGAAACTTCCGAGCTATTAACGGGAATTATAGGAGCGCTCAGGGTTATAAATAAGATTAAACAACAACTTCACCCTGTCTGGGTGTGATTTTTGCATGAAAAAACCCGACCATTAAGGCTTTTCTTCTTCAGTAATAATTGCTAGAGGTATGGAGTGGTAAAATATTACAATTCTTTAAAGTTAGTGCCACATATATGACATTGTGGAGTGTGGTGCCATAAATCAGTATGAGACAGTAAAACCAGTGAAGAGGAAAACCTTTAATGGTTTTGTTTTTATGCAAAATTACATTGGATTTTGAATAGGATTTGTGGTTTTTTTTCACCTGCCTTTATTTTCTTACTTGTTCATGGGTAGGAGTAGTGAGGGCGTTGTTAAATAGCCAATTATAAATGTCTGTCCACAAGAAATTAAAACAAACTGCTGTTGAAATGCCCTGGAAAATCATTTTGGGGTCCAGGTGAACATTAACAATAATTCTTTCTAACTTTGTGTGCCAACACTGATCTTAAATAGCAACACAGGAATTTCATTTTGCTGATTATTTTCTGGGGGTAAATCTGATTATTATCTGATGATAAAGAATTGGTCATAACCTCTTTTAATTCCCTTGAGTGTTCATATCCACGTGTCTCACTGTCTTCCTGCTGAAAACACCCACAGGACTGGCAGATTTGGGAGATAAACCTTATTTTCTGTGGAAATTCTGAATAATGGTTATTTCCTAATTGATTTCATTGAAAGAAAATGGGCAAGTGGATAAATTCAAAGATTGAAGGTTGGGCTTGATGATCTTGGAGGTCTTTTCCAACCTGAATGATCCTGTGATTTCTTGTGAAATTCCCATTTAAAGTTTGATATCCTTCTGTATCAAAATCTTCAGTGTGTTTGTTTTATATCAAACATGCAGATGCAAACCCTGATAAATATTTAATTGTAAATACATCCCTTTAATCACTTGTTTTCCCCAGTTTTCCTTGAGAAATGCCGCATAAAATCGGCTTCACATGAAACATCTGAGCTCCAGGTCGTGTTTCTGTGAAATCAGATGCACAGATGTATAGAGGGAATTGTATGTGATCTCAAATGATTTCATTTTTATTTCATTTATTGAGTTATTTAAAATTAATTTCATTCTTTTCCCCCTCACACAGGGCATACCATGTCCGCAGTGGAAAAATACTGGCAGTGAAGGTAAGAAATTCCAGCAATTTTCTTTTCTTTCCAGTCTTTCCTGCCCTTCCTTCTGATGGTGGGATCTCAGTTTGGTTAATTGCATTAAAATCCACATTGTTTATGCAGGAAAACCTCCATTTTAGTCGTTCGAAATGAGCACAGATCCCCAAAATCCAGGGTTTTTCCTGCAGGGGAAAGCTCTTCCCGGGTCTGGGCTGGTGTGGGGAAGCTGCTTTTCCCTGGTCCCTTCTGCAGTGCTTCCTCAAACCAGCTTTTCCAGGCCTGGGGATGCCCTGGGAAGCTGCCTGGAGAGGAGGTGGAGCAGCAGGAAATCCAGGGAATTCCCCCAGGCAGGAGGGGCAGCGAGTTCACCCTTTGCAAGGTTAATTGAAATCACCTCCCCGTGGCAAAAAAAAAACCCAACACCTTTTTTCAGCAGTTTCACCTCCTTTTTCCCTTCGAGTCCGTGGGTTTGGTTATTCCTGGTGGATAATGATCAGCATCCTGGAGATTTGGGAAACGGGGTTTCCTTGTAGGTTCTGCTCCTGCTGGGCCTGTCACTGTCAATTATGTTTTATTTGGTGTGATTTCCGAGAGGTATTAAATCTATACTTGGGTTATAAATATATATAGTTTCAATATATACAATATACATGTTATAAATATAATATAAATAATATGTCACTTACATATAACATATATATGTGTGTTTTAAATATATATAGTTAATAAAATAAGCTCATCAACTGGAGGGAAACCTGCTCTGATGGTGATTGTGTCAAGTCGCAATTGAAAAAATTACCCAAATACTTTATATATATGGATTTATTTTATATATATTTATATATGATATATATTTGTATATTATATGTATTTTTATAATTTACATTATATGCAGTTTATATTATATATAATTGTATATAATTAGATAAAGTAATTGCTTAAATTAGTTATATCTTGGCTTAACCAGCAGTGAAAGAGGATGGTAATTCCAACTCCTTGGAATGATCATCACGTGGATGCAGTGTTTTGACAGAGGACTCCCAGGATAGGAACCTCACTGGGTGGGTCTGTGAAAGCAGAATTCTGCACTGCTGGGACTTTTTTAAAATGGTAATAGAAGGGGTTGATAGGGGAAGATAACATTCCAAAAACCTGTTGATGGAAATGCTTTCAGCAGGTGGATAATCTCACAAATACATCAGACGGGAGAACAAACAGAACACACAACACAACACCTCTGTGGTGGACCAAACTCAGTATTTTGTGTGGAGGATTTAATGCCTTTTCAAAGGTAACTTTCTCCCAATTAAAGGGTAAAATCCAGGTGAGGAGCATTTTTGCTTCCCCTGCTCCGAACGTGGCATTTCAATGGACCATTTGATTAATCATTTGTGCACTGCCTGTAACACTCCCGAATTTGTTACATACTGTAAAAGACAATTATGTCACCACAGATTAAAGAAGGGAATTAAAGCAGAATAGCAGCTTAATTTGACCTGTGATTTGGCTCTGGTTCCCTTCAGTGCAGCGTGTGCCACTCCAGCAAATAGCTGAAGTCATCCATGACAGCTTGTGATGAATTGCTGTATTTATACTGTATATTTTAATAGCCTCACGCTAATTTAAATTGAGCACGGAGTAAATTATAATTCAGTCACTTGACTGCTTGTATTTAACCTGACAACTCATCCTTATTTGTCCTGGAGGTGTGGTGGGGAGCAGGGGAAATGTGCTCAGGTGCTCCTCGGGAGGATTAACCCTTTTCCCTGGGAAGGGGGAGTTCACCTGCGGTCTGAGCGAGCAGAGGGAGTTCAAAATGAGGGCATTTGGGCAAAAACTTGATGGGGAAGACGCTCAGTCCCACAAGACCCATGATATTCCTCCAGCCTTGACATCAGCCACACGTGTTCAGGTGGAAGAAAACACTTCTGCACAACACAAAGCGAGACTCTGATCTCTCCTAATTTATTTTGGGGTGACACATCCTTGCCCTTCCTCTGGATGTGCCCTACCTAGGGTGTCCTGACCCACCTGGAAGTCGGGAAGCTCTTTTTTTCCCAGGTTATCCTCAGTATTAGAATGCAGGGGCTGTTTGGAATTAGAATTAAAGCAGATCAGCCCAGGACCTTTCCTCGTGCCAGGGCCTGGCTGATGGGATGTCTGGGATGGATTTGATGCTGATCATGCCAATCAGTCCCTGCTGGGGTCAAGGGAAACCTTTCCCATGAACAAGTCAGAGAAATGTCTCACTGGGAGTAGAATTTAGTGAGATAAAACTTGAATTTTATGCTATTGACAAGGGGAAATTCTGGTGATGTTCAATGAACAGAACTAATGGCGTCCCAGCCAAATATTTTCAAGTTTTTTCACACTGGGGGAAAAAAAAAAAAAAAAAGGTAAGTGAATATTGTTGGCAAATGATTATTGATCTGGACAAGTGTGTTAAAGGTTTCTTGGCAGCCCTGTATTACACTTACAATTTACTTTAGTGGCAGCTTTTATAAATAAGCCCAAAGCAAACTCTGCATAGGAGCAGGTTATTGGTTTCTCTTGCAGACAGATTTCGGTGCTGCAAAACGTGGTTGGAAATGGGCTCCCTGAGTTCTGGGCTGTCAGCAGAATATTCAGCCTGGGATATCTGCTAATTCTGCAGATTGACTGAATTCTGCTTTTCTTTAGTTTAAAATATGAAACTGGGAAATACTGGGGGGGTGCAGCCTGGGCCTGGCTTAAGTCATTGGGAGTCCAGTTTGGTTTGTAAAGTTGTGCTTAATAATTGAGTGTTCAAGGATCATGGCAATGAATTGTTTGTTAAGTTGGACTTTCAGTGCCTTTTTAAGGAGGGTCTGTCCTGAAAATCCTGAGAACTTATAACTCCAGGCAGCTCAGCCTACTTGGGCTCCAGTGCTTGGTGTTTTAGCCCATGATTACAAGCCCATCCTTCCATTTCCTTCCTTTGCTCGTCACTCATTAAAATGTTCTCTCCCCTGTTCCTCCCTTTCCTTTTCTCACATCAGGAGAATTAATGTGTGGATCTTCAGCTGCTTGGTTTGAATCCTTCTTGTACTTCTTGTGTCAACTCTGATCAAATCTCTGTGTTCTCGTGTTTTAGGTCATCCCCTTAGATATAACACTGGAACTCCAGAAGCAGATCATGTCAGAGTTAGAAATTCTTTATAAGGTACGTATATAAGTTTTTTATCATTTTCATCTCTCCTCCTTTCATTTTCTTACAGCAAATTTTCAAACAGAACTTCTCTCTTTTTGTCTTTCTTTTCCCAGTGTGACTCGTCGTATATCATAGGATTTTATGGTGCTTTTTTTGTAGAAAACAGGATTTCATTGTGTACAGAGTTCATGGATGGTGAGTTGTGTATTTAGTTTGCTTTTGATTGCTAAGAATTTAAATGGGAAAATTATATGAAGACGTGCTTTTGTAGAACGGAGCGGTAGGACTGGAAAATGGGAAGTGTTAATAACTTTGCAGGGAGTTAAAAAAACCAGGACAGGGGATTGGGATTGTGCTGAATTCTCCATGAAATGCTGCATTTTCCCCGGGTGTAGCTTCCCTTGCTTTTATTGAAAATGTAAATAGAAGAGAAATAAATGCTGCCTTAATTTGTGGGTTGATATTGGAGCCTTCCTTCCAATCTGTCCTCGCTGGCAAAACAGCTGTTCCTCACTCCCAGTGTTTTGATAGCCAAAACAGATTTTCTTTTCAAGAAATCTATTAACCCAATGTCCTGTGTGTTTGCAGTGGAAATAGTCTCTTAATTGCCAGCCAAGGAGTTATTTTCCAGCGCAGCTGTTTGCCAGCTCTGTGCTGACTTTCTTTTTGAGTCTCCTCCTGTTCCTCCCCTCGTGAACCCTCGGACCGAGAGCGACCCCGTCCCCCCAGCCCGACCTCCCTGTCGGTGCAGAGGTGTGGCAGCTCTTTGCTTGGGAATCTTGGGAATTCTTGGGGAAAAGGCAGGGAAAACCCACTGAGAACAGCAGTCCGTAATCCTTGCTGGTCTGTGTGAGTGAGTTCTGAGAGCATCTCGTGGCAGATGCTGTCCCTGCGTGTCTCGTGCTCGAGAAGCCTCCTCACAGCTTCCAGCCCTTCCCATCACCAGCGATGGGCTGTTCCTCTCTCCAGGATTTTCTTAGGAGCCAGCATTTTATGCCCCATCCAGGTTTTTCACCAAGGTTCACTTAAGCTGGGAATAAAGGGGGGGAGAGATCTCACACATCATTTCCTGCCACAGAGCCTTCCCTCCCCAGGAAAAAATTCCCCGAGCCAAATGTGGGCCATGAAACGTCACTGAGCAGCTTCTTTCTTTTCTGGATAAAGACCTTTAGGGTTTTATGGTGCATTTTGTTCTCTCCCTGTCCAAATGGACTGTTATTTCTCCCTTTTTACACTCCCTACCTCCAGCCCAGTGGTTGCTGGTCCCTGTTTCCAAGCAGGAGTGAGAATCTCTCAGATTTTTTTGTCTTTGAAAAAAGTGTTTTGGTCCAAAATCAAAGCCCCCAAGTCAAATTCTTTTCTGTTCTGCTGCTGGGTGACTGTTTGCCCTTTCTCTGCTCTGCCCTGCAGTTCCACTCAGACTTACAAGCCTGTGTAAAGCTGTAGTTACACACAGTGAGGAACCATCTGCTCGTGCCAAAACGAGCATCTGCCTGGAGTTCGTCCTTTCTCCCCCTTCACAGAACATTCTGAGCTGGAAGGGACCCACAAGGATCCTCTAATTCAGATATATATATTGAAATATTATGGACAGAAGTGCTTGCAGGTCTGAATTCTTGCTTGAAAATATATTTCAGCTTTTAGGGTCTGCATCCCTCAGGATGGTGCATCAGTTCCTTGGAATTCTCCTGTACGTGACCTGCTCTGCCTCATGTTGTGCTCTCCCTCTGGCAGAAAGTCCCAGCAATCAGTTAAAGGAAGAACAAAATGCAAATAAATGGACCTTGCCTTTTCTTTCCCCCCCCCTCAGACCTTTAATTTCCATGCAAAGAATGCAGGTAAAGAGAAGGAAAAAAATGCTCTCTCATCCTGCAGATGAGCAGCTTTAACCTTGTCAAATTTTTGGCCCTTTTGTCTGTCCTAGGCCAGTTAATATTTTTTGAAGCCACATCCCATGACCCTGGGCCACATTGCAGGCATTTCCTTTATGGATGACCTGGATACAGGTGGATCTGAGTCCTTTTGGGGAGGCACACGTGGCTGAAGGACCATTTTGGTGCTTCCCTGGCACCTCCAAGCAGGGAAAAGCCAAGGAGAGCTCCAGGTGTGCAGCTGTCAAAGCACAGAGGATGAAGTTACCTGGATCACCCTCCCACCAGTTGGTTTTAAAGAGCAGCAGAGAAGTGAAATGAGGCTTTTTTAGTCTTTGCCCTTTTATATTTGTGATAAAGTTGATGCTCTAAATAGAGCTGCTGAAATGCCCTATTGCCTTTTATTTGTGTCGTTGCCTCTTTTCCTTGGGAGTGCTGAACACCTGCTAAATTCCCCAGGAAAACAGCTTATCAGGCTGTCCCTGCATCTCTGGCATCATTGGATTTGGAAAAGTTGTCCCCTGCAGGATTCTTTCTCCGTGGAAGGATGGCAGATTTCCCCCTTGGTTTGTTAAAAAAAAAAACAGCTTTCCCTAATTTTTCCATCAGCACCACCTTTAGTGCCAGGTCTGAGAGCCAGGCTGGGCAGTTTGGAGGGTGAAAACAGGACCTTTTTGGGGGATGCAGAATGTAAGCATGTGGTGTGAGGGTGAAAAGGAACCAGCAGCCATAGGATTGCCTCGTGTTTGGCTCTTATTTCCCTTCAAGAGAACTCAGATTTCCTTTTTAAACTGGGATTTGTTATAATCCGCGGGCCATGAGGGCAGTACGAGCTGGAAAGTTAAATTTAGGGAATGAATGGTAGTTTGGATGACCTGGAATCAGAGCAGCATTAGTGGAGACAAACAAACAGACTATTTGTGACAGTACAGGTGAGGAGGAGGAAAACCAACCACCACCACCAACCCCAGGTATCAGAATGGCAATTATACCATAATTCTGATTTATTCCATAGTTAAGGCTGAAAGACTGGAAATAAGGACCTTCTTTGAATTGCAGCATTTTGGGACAAACAGGGTTTCTTTTTAAAAACTGAATCAAGTATTTTTTTTTTCCATTCTACTTGGAGATGTTTAATTCTCAGTTTTAAGTTTACTTTCTTGCCCAAGGGTTTGTGTTTTACCCCAGGGACGTTTTGAACACTGGTTTGATCACAAGTCTCCTTTGCAGAAGAGAAGGGAGAAAATGCTTCCCAATCCCTTGGGAATGTCTGTGGGGCTGTGAAAGGGAATGAGACCTCTTGATGTCTCCATGAATGTGTGATGCTGGAAGGACAAGTTATCCCAGATTTCAGATTGTGTCCCATACTGGAATTTACTGGAGTTTGACCTGCTTGCCTTGAAGGTTCCTTCATTTTCAGACATCAACCAAAAACCCTCCCTGGTTTGATACCTGGAGAAAACAGCTTGAATTATGTATATAATGATCATATTGGGTGTCCTGGAATGTTAGCACCGGGTTCTGGGAACACAAGGATTGGGATACTCTGGAATTACAAGTCGACCGTTGCTTTTTGGGATGGTTTGGTTGTTCCCAAGGAGTTTCTCCCAGCCTGGTGGTTTTGGAGTTCTCCAGATTGGATGTTCTGACCTGTGGTGGGACCTTTCCTAATCTTTTTTAACTTCTGTTTGGAGCATTAAAGGGGGGGGGAAAGAGCCCCAAGTGCTGTTTCGTGTGTTTATTCAGAGTTTGGGGGATTTTTTGAGGTCACTTATTTCTGACACGGTTATTGTTCTATCATTGAGGGTGTTTTTATTAATAACCAAGGCCTAGAAAACCCTTGGGGCTTCAAATCTAGGGCAGTGTTTCATTTTGCATTACCTGAGCACGTGTTGTTTGTCCCTGCAGGGGGTTCTTTGGATGTTTATAGAAAAATTCCAGAGCACGTCCTGGGAAGGATAGCAGTGGCTGTAAGTACTTGGAGTTCTTTTTTATCTCTCACTTTTGGATTGTGCATTTAATTTACCCTTGATTTGAGTGCTCACATGACCCCTTGGGGCACTGAGGTCTCTCCAGAAATCCGTGTCTTCCTTAAAGCACCTGGTTAGCCCATCACTGTGGCTCAGCAGCTAGAAATTCACCAGCCACGACTGAAAACTCAAATTACAGAACAACAACAAAGAAAATAAAAATGAAAGAATCAAAAAAATCCATCATTTTGCAGAGCTGAGCACAGGGTGAATGACCAGTGTCTCAGTGGATCTCACAGGGGAGAGAGAGACTGCTAAACAATTGCTAAATATAAGGAATACTTTGATAACTTAAGCAGTTTAAAGCATAACAAAGTTATTCTATCATGTGCCATTTAATTAAGTGCTGGGTTTTCACATTCATTATACATCAAGCTGACAATTTAAATCCTTTAATCCAACACAGGCAGCTATTTAGTCTCTGTTCATTGTAATTCACAGCTCTCCTTTCCTCTTAATTTGTGTGGCCTGCCCAGGGTGATGAACATCCTCCTCTGATGCTGGTTCCTCTCAGTAGCTTCAAATCTGCTCATTATATACCTGGCAGTTTCTCCTGGAATTTGAATGCTTTTCACCTCCAGTTCAGAGGGAAAACGTTTCATCTCTCCTTCCCGACGAGGGAGAAGCTGCTCACAGTGTCCTCCTGTCCCTGGTGCCAAGGAATATGTGTCATTTGAAAGTTTAATGATACTGGGATGGGCCTTCAAGCATTCCTTCAGCTGCTTATTGCTTAGTTTCCTTCCCTCACCTCGTGTTGTGTGTTCAACACATCCACCCCGACTCACATTATCGTTTCCTTGCTTTTTGTTTTTGTCTCTCCCCCATCCTCCCCATCCTTGGCATTCCTCAGGTGTTCTCTTCCAATTTTCTACCCTTCTCCATAATGGTGCTGCTTCAGCCCCATCTTTCATGTCTCCATCTGTGTGTTTTTGTTGCTCACCTGCAGGGTGACCTCGTTAGCAGGGTGGTAGTTAGTGAGCCTGGCTCCCTGACACGGGCCCTGAGCTGAGGTTTAACTCGGGCTGGTTATTGGATTTGCTGGTTTTCCCCGTGCCTGGGGGTCAGGGAAGGGGGGAGCAAAGGAGCAGGTGCTTCAGAGAAGGAACTCACCCCTTCCTCCTGCTCCCCAGAACAGAAGGTGTGTGCTGAGGCTGAACCAGCCCTGGCAGCTCCTCTGCTCCGGTGCTGGATTCTCCTCAGCTGGCACGGGGGAATTGTTGGAAGGAGGCAGCCAAAGCCTTTGTTTTTGCAGGGTTTTTCCATGGCTCCTTTAAGCCTTCCCAAACCTGCCTGTTGGTGTCTGATGTTTCAGCAGAGCCCTTTTTTTGGGAGGTTGGGGCACCTTTTTGCCAAGTCATGCACACAGACACCGTAATCCCCCCCTGAACAGCTTGGGAAGATTAGCCAGAGCCTGGAGGATTTCTGCTCGCTGCTGAGGAGGGGAGTGTTGAACAAAAGCTGGATGCATTTTTGTAGACAAAACCTGCAGCTTCCAGAGTGTCCCTTTCTTTTCCAGTGTGTGTTTTCTCTTGCACCATGGACAGAGTCGTTTGTCTTTTATCCTCCTGAGACATGTACAGTGCATTAATCTCCTGAAGCTGCTTGATATTATGTGTGACCTGCTCATCTGTTAATTGGGAAACTCTTGTTATGTTTGTAGGAGGTTTTAAGTGAAACCATTTCCAGAGGGAAGTGATGCAGGCCCATGCTGATGTTCAGCAGCACCCCCCGAGCTCCTCTCGCTCCCACCTGAGGGTTGCAGTGGTTGGATGATCTCTGGAGCCAGGCTGGGAGAGCTGGGAATGCTCACCTGGAGAAGAGAAGGATCCAGGGAGACCTGAGAGCCCCTTGCAGGGCCTAAAGGGGCTCCAAGAGAGCTGGAGAGGGACTGGGGACAAGGGATGGAGGGACAGGACACAGGGAATGGCTTCCCACTGCCAGAGGGCAGGGAGAGATGGGAGATTGGGAAGGAGATCATCCAGTTCCAAACCACCTCCCGTGGCCAGGGACACCTTCCACTATCCCAGGTTGCTCCAGCCTGGCCTTGGACACTCCCAGGGATCCAGGGGCAGCCACAGCTTCTCTGCCCAACCTGTGCCAGGGCCTGCCCACCCTCCCAGCCAGGAATTCCTTTCCAATCTCCCATCTCTCCCTGCCCTCTGGCAATGGGAAGCCATTCCCTGTGTCCTGTCACTCCAGGCCCTTGGAAATTGTCTCTCTCCATCTTTCTTGGAGCCCCTTCAGGTCCTGGAAGGCCACACTTATGTCACTGAAGCTTCTCTTCTCCAGGGTGACCAATCCCAACTCTCCCAGCCTTTCCTTTGGGAGAGCTGGAGGGGTCTCTGCCTTTATCATAACATTCCTCCTGAGGTTTTTTTGTGTCTGTGAGAGGGGAAATCTCTCTTCCTCCTCGTGTCCTCAATTTGTGTGAAGGCCTGGTGTGTTTTCTGAGGGAAAATGTGCCTCGGGAAGCCCAGAGTGGTCTGGTGGTGGCTCCTGTTCTGGTTGGGGCTGTGGATGTAAAAATCCCTTCTCCCTTCGCTTGCCACTTCACACATTTATTTTCCCTTCCATTTGTGAGGCAGTGACATTGTGCTCTGTATTTTGAGTGCTAATGTTGATTGAAGTTCTCCCTGAAAGGATGTGCACTTGAACTGTCAGGAGAGTGAGTGATTGACAGCAGGTGGAAGTACTTTTTGTGTCAAGGCTTTGTCAAGTCATTGTTGTAAAACCTGCTTTACTGAATACCAATAATTCCTGCCAGAGCTTCCATCAAAAGATCCTCTCTCCCAGCACCATTTTAGAATAATATTTAATACTTGAGAGCCCTTCCCTAATAGGCAAATGTAAGGGAAGTGAATAACTGTGTGTTACACGAGGTGAGTCCATTTGGGGGGCTCATGGGAGTATATTTACAGCCCAGGATAAAGGGAAAAACTCCTTTTATTCCTTTATACTCTGATGCTGAGAGACTCTGAAGGGAGAGTTTGTTTAATACCAGGTCTTATCTAGCAAGTGTTCCATAAGAAAAATATTTAATAATTCACAGTCGTTGATTTTTTCTTTTTTTTCCTATGATTTCTTGCTTTAAAATAAATAATTTTCTAATGGTTTAAGAGCTTTTCAATAGTCTGAATAAATTTATAATAGCCAAAGAGCTTAATATACTGAAAATCACCTTGACCATTGGAGGAAACCTGAAGTGCTGCATCTCCTTGACTCGTGTTTGCATCAATATTTTAAAATTATTATTATTTATATTATTATTAATAATAATAATGTCACAGTGCTGTGTGAATAGAATTCCCATGTTTTGCTTGTCACAGAGTCATGGAATCAGAGGATCATTAAGGTTGGAAAAGACATTTAAGACCAAATCCAACCCTTTTGAAAGGCTTGAGGTGAACGTGGTCACACCTGTGGCCAGGAGGTAGTTGGGTCTGGCTGAGTTTAAGTGAGGAATTGCCACCTGGAGCAAATTTATTTGGGATCCACCATCAAGATCTGCTTTACAAAAGAGATTCTGATCCCACTGATGTCGTTTTTAATTGCAGAATGAATTTGAAAAGAGTTTCTAATCCGATAGGAAGGGAGGAAATTACTGTGCTCTCTGCTTTCACTCTGTATCATATTTTTAGCACTTCCGTAACACAAATAACTTCATTTTGGCCTGCTCAGCCAGTGAAAAGAATGTAATTGTTTTGACTGCAAAACTCACCCAAATTTACCAGTGTCAGAAATGGTTTATTGTTCTGGGGGTGCACGAGGAGAGTCCCAGGGAAATGAATTAAATGTCACCTCAGAGATGGAAAGGGGATAAAATAGATTTTCTCTCTGAGAAGAGATGGCTGAGAAAGCAGGGCTGGGTTGGGGGAAGGAGAGCAGGGGCAGGAATGTGTTTGTTGAACGTTGCACTGGAAAAAAAACAGGTTATTCAGTTTGGTTTTCACAGTTTTGGTGGTGGAAGGAGGAAATTCTGGAATAGCAGGGCGAGGTCTGCCCCAGTTCTTCTCTTTCAGGGCTCCCAGTCGTATTTTTTGGGGGTGATGGGAGAGAATGAGGTTTGTGTTTGGTTCCAAGATGAGTAATGTGAAGAATGAGACAATTTATACAGTTCAGGGAGAAATATCCTGCATTTGCATCACGTAATTAAAGGCATGGAGAGGGAAGGAAAAGGTGCAAGATGCACCCAATGGAAGGAATGTTTGTTTTTTTTTTTCTCTTCAGGTTGTGAAAGGCCTGACCTATTTATGGAGTCTAAAGATTCTGCACAGAGGTGAGTAACAGATGTTTTCTGGTTTTCAATGAAAAATTGTTTTCTAATATTACTATATAAAGTATAATAGATATGCAAGATACCTTTTACAAATATATAAAACTATATAGAACTATACAGAAAATATCATGTTTAATAATTTATTATTATTATTATAGTATTCATTTTAATAACATTTTCTACAAAGACACTTGACCATATTAACATCTGGTTTGTAATGCAGAATGAATCTTAATCATTAACCTCACACATTCCCTGGTAAAATATTTTTACTGCTCTTTATTGCCCTCCCTCCTCCTGTACAAAGGAGAAGAACAGAAGAGAGAAATGAATTTATTTAAAGAGATTTAGAAGCTTAGGGTTACAAACAGTTCCCCAGTGGAAAAATCAGATGTTTGACTAGTATTGGAAATAGAAGATAGATTTTCTTATGTACTTCAGGAATCTCATGTGACTGCCACAAGATCTCTAAAATTGTGGCCCCCCTTGTCGCTCAGAATGGTCATCAAGAGTTAAAGGAACTTTAATTTTGCTTGGACATAAACCATGTGGGGGTTTTGCTGTTTATTCTCCTTCCTGAAGTTAATTTGGGGGTTTTATTTAAGACTTCTCATTTATTTCTTGCTTTTTAATCTGGTTACATTTTGTTAAAATAGTAAGGTCATTCACATATACTAAAACTTGCAAAACCAGTGTCAATTCTGGAAAGAGCCTTTAAAGAACAAAGGAGCCACTTCCCCCTGCACCACCCCCCCAAAAAAAAAAAAATAGAAGGAGAAACTCATTACATTTATAATGTTTCTAAAGTGTCTGAAAGGAGCTGCTCTGGTTGCTAATGTTGTACCAATCCTGTTTAATTTACCCCATCTGCTCGCCCAGCCCGGGTGCACAGGCAGGGGGTGCAGAACTCGGGATTGAGGGAGAAGTGGGAGGGGAGACAGGGAGGGAATGGGAAATTCCAGACCAGAGAGGTGAGATCAGCCCTGCTGGGCTTTGGAGGGGCTGAGGAGGTGATGGGCTGGGTCAGGTGTCCTGCTGTGAGCAGTGGAATGGTTTGGGTTGGAAGGGACCTTAGAGCTCATCCCATCCCACCCCGTGTCATGAGCAGGGACACCTTCCACGAGCACAGGGTGCTCCAGCCTGGCCTTGGACACTTCCAGGGCTCCAGGGGCAGCCACAGCTTCTCTGGGCAACCTGTGCCAGGGCCTGCCCACCCTCCCAGGGTCTGGACGTGGCTGCAGTTCCTCCTTTCCCCTTCCCAGGGGATTGCTCTGGATTTGGGAGCACAGCCTGTCCTGGGTGGGAGGAGGGCTGTGGCCAAAGGGTGAGTAGGGATCAGCTAAGGACCTGGCTTTTGGAAAGCTGTGAATCATTTAGGTTGGAAAAGGCACTGGACATCGAGTCCAACCATTCCCCAGCGCTGCCAAGGCCACCACTGACCCATGTCCCCAAGTGCCACATCCACAGGGCTTTTAAATCCCTCGGGAATGGTGACTCCACCACTGCCCTGGGCAGCCTGTTCCAAGGCTGGACAATGTTTTTCCACAAGAATTTTTTCCTAATATCCAACCTGAGCCTCCTCTGGCACAATTTAAGGCCATTCCCTGTCCCCTTTTGTCCCCCAGATCAGGGGGTTGCTGGTGGACCTGCCCCTGGGTTGTCAGTGGATTAAAAGAACAGAAATAACCCAGAATTCACAACCAGACACAGGTTACCGAGGAGGCTTCGTTTCTGTGATGGTTGAAACAATTCCCCTACTACCCTGAACGTTGCCAGATGCAGAGATTGATCAGCTCCATCCCCTCGCAGTGAGAGGAGGAACAATCTGCTGCTGGAGCTGCCACAGCAGTTCCAGAATAAATAGGAGACAAAAGGTACCAGGAACATCCATGGCTGGGTCTGGCTCCGAACAGGCTACACAGTTATTGCCACCCTTTAACACCCAAAAAGGAGGAAGATGTGGAATTTTTCAATTTTTCTTTTTAATCTTCCTGCCCACCTCCTGATTGTGATTTGGAGAGGACGTCGTGGAGCATAAATAATATAACTGTAGCATTTTCCTGTCCTGCTGCTGTGAAATTGGAACCTGGCTCTGATTTTTGCTTTGCCAGTAGAACAGGCTCTCCCCTTCTGCCTGGGTTTCCTTGCCTTGACTGAAGAGCAGCTTTGCTGAATCGTGTTTGCCCCTTGCTCTGGTCTGAAGCAAAGCGCAGAAACTGATTTTTCATCACACTTCAGATTTTTCTGGCCTTTGCCCTTGTTGCTGCATTGGCCAAGGTGAGGACAGCACTGAGGGGATAGCGAGCATTCCAGGTTCAGCATTCCCCCAAGGATTCGTTCCCAGTTTCATTTACCCGTTCCTAGGATACAGAAAAGGGGTGAGTACCCAAAGATGAGGGCAGGGAGATGCAGTGCAGGGAAGGGCTTTATTTCTCCAGATGATTTCCTTCAGCTGCCTCCTGGTTTTAACGCTCAGGGGTAAAGGAGGAGATGCTGAACTCTGAGTTTTTTTTGTTTCCCAGGTAGGGCAGAGCAGGACATGGATGCAGGATCCCAAATTTCCACGGTGGTTTTTAAGGCAGGGCTGCAGCAAAGCTGAGCGAGGCAGCTCCGGGCCTGGAGGTGGGGGGAGGGGGGTAAATTAAAGCAAAGCAAACAAACAATGAGCAAGTCTTTTATTGCAGATCAGACATTGCAGCAAATATTACAGCTTCACTTCAAAACAAACCTCGCAACTAATGAGGTGATAGCCGTGCATATTAATAAACACAACTGCAGTCGTAGCCATCACACCCACATCAAACATAAACATGAGATTAACACCTCCACCACTTCTTTGGAAGATGTGAGAATGTCCCAATGATAAGTGTGCTCTTTTCCCCAGAGGATGAGAAGTAGAAATGGAAGGGTAATGAGAAATTAACTTAGATTTAAAACAGAATTAGCAATTAAACAAGTCTAATCATGTACAAAGTCAAAGTTTGTATAAAGACAAACCAAAATCTGTTAAGTTCAAGAATAAGTATAGACCGTGTGCATTTTATCTGCCGTGTTTTCCTCTGTTCACACCTTCTTATTGAAGGAAAGGTATGAAATAAATGTTACCCACTTGTGTTTAATTGTACTGATCTGGATCTGTGTGCGTGGCTGTTTGGGCACTGGAGGTGTGTGTATATTTATATTTATACATAAATATATATATTTATATGTATTGCATGGCTGGAGCACCTTGGCTTCTGGTTAGATTTTATAATAGGGTAGGACTAGGTTTTAAATTCGTGCTAATTTTGGAACTGTTCTGTGGTCTGTAATCTGTGAGGTTGGTTGAGCAGAGCTGAGGGTCTGGAGATCTCCTGGACTGCCGGTTGGTTTGTGGCAAAAGGGAGGTTTGTGCATCACTCTTTTTATCCCAGGATGTTAAAAAAACCCCAGGATATGCCATATTTGAGTCTCCCTCTCCCCTTTTTTTACCTTTGTGAGAAATAATCAGCATTAGGGCCACTATTTAGTGAAGCACAGCCCCAAATCCAGGGGTGTGTATGTGAAATTATGAACCTGCTCTAGTGGAAGGTGTCGCTGCCCAGGGCAGGGAGGGGACAAAATGAGCTTTGAGATCCCTTCCAACCCAAACCATTCCAGGATTCTGCTATTCTATGCAAATATTTCTGCCTGTATGTAGAGCTAAACACATGCATGGCCACTCACGGACTACTTAAGGCTTATTTAAAAAAAAATAATCCTGGCCTCTGCAGAACCGTGCTGATGTCTTCCTTGAACTTGGCATGTTGAGGTTTTCTATTTTTTAAAAGACAGGAAAAGTCAAGAGACAGCTTTTAAACAATCTCAGGGTTGTTTGTTGGGTTTTTTTTTTTTCCTCCCCACACAATCGTGTGTCTGTTTGCTTTTCTACAACACAAATGAGTGAAATGTTTGGTGTTGAAAAAGCTGAACCTCTGACAGTTCTGTTTACTGGTAAGTAAGAGCTTGGAGGTCCCTTTTATTTGCAGGGAGGTGAAACTACTTAGGCAGCTCCATCAGGAGGAGAACTTGTTCATCCTCTATAATGATGCTTCATAGAAATCATTTGTATTAAGCAAGCCCTGGTAATGGGAGCATAATGACCCCTTTTGGCTCTTGTTTAAATTCTTTCACTTCCAAACACTAATATTAATCACAAGCAGATGGTGCAGAACATTATTTATGCACATTTGTTTCCCAAACCCCAAAAAATATTTAATCCATTAACTGAAGTGGTTTATGAAACCAAAGGCTAATTTGCTGATTAGGTGATTTTTTTTTTTTTTTCTCCTCACTTTCAAGATGAGATATTTTGTCACTTTCTTTTCTTTTTTGAGGAAACCGTTGGGATTCATAGCAAATATTTGCTTATATTTAATTTCTCCTGGCAGGACAGGTTGGGTTTGCTCTTACAGAGCTTGTTAGGCTGTTTTGCTCTGGACTCTGGAGTCCTCCCATCCTTGAGGGGCCAACTGCTCATCTTTTAGTTGGTTTGTTTTCTTCTCGGATTTTCTTTTCTTTGAGCTTTGTTTGTGAAAAGGATTTCAGGATCAAGCAGAGCTTAATGAGTGCCAGGTGTTTATTCCCTTGTATCAGCTTCCTGCCACATCCCCTGCAGGACCAGGGAAGGGAAATGGGGTCTTCAGATGCCCTGAGGTGGGAGCTGGGCAGGCCTGGGGGCACAGGGGACAGATGTGCCCTGGTGGTTTCCTCTGCTGGGTCGTGTTAGGAGGATGAGGATCTGTGGGCTGGACTTGGAGAACATTGAACTGCACAATCCCAGAATGGTTTGGGTTGGAAGAGACCTGGAAGTTCATCCCATCCCACCCCCTGCCACGGGCAGGGACACCTTCCACCAGCCCAGGTTGCTCCAGCCTGGCCTTGGACACTTCCAGGGCTCCAGGAGCAGCCACAGCTTCTCTGGGAATTCTATTCCAGGGCCTCCCCACCCTCCCAGCCAGCAATTCCTTCCCGATCTCCCATCTCTCCCTGCCCTCTGGCAGTGGGAAACCGTTCCCTGTGTCCCGTCCTTTCGGTTATGAATTATTTTTATTACAATTTTTGTTACAATTAGGGTTAGACTGTGCCATAACCTCACTGTTCCCAGTGCCTGTCCTGTGAACAGCTGGATCTGGGGGGTGCAGTGTCGGGATGTCTGTGGGTGCAGCAGCACCTGCTGCTCCCTTTTCCTTCCCACTCCACACGTTCCAGGGCCGAGGTGGCTCCGTTGGCTCCATATTTTTAGAAAGAAGGTTAAACAGGATTACTGTGCACCTTGATGTCCTGCTCAGCATTCAGGGGAGAGCTGCTGATTGTACCCGGCACGTCCGCTTGGATTTAGCAAAGTCACTCAGCACCAGAGGGGGTAAAACTCCATCAGAAATGCAGCACATGGATGGAATTCCTAAAGCTGGAGATGGGGATGTGTTAACTGAGGGTTTGGATGTTGTTACACGATGGAGATGCTCCTGACTGATTTTTTTTTTTTAGGGAGAAATTAGAGAATGTACCCCCCTCACTTAGAATGTACAGATCTGCTTAAGGTATATAAGGTACTTTTTAAAAGTGGATTTTTAGCTCAAATATAAGAAAGCTTTTAATCAGCTTCCTAATTGAGGTTATACATTTCTACATTACAGAGACAAATTAAACAGGCTACTGTGCCACCAGAAAACAGCTGCTAAACCGAAGCAAACTTAATGATAAACAAAATTAGGTGCTTTTCTAGTTGGGTTTCATCCATCTGCACCCAACGAGTGCTCACTTTTAAAGAAGGCACAAGTACAAGCTATTGCTTTTAATCCATTTTGACAGAAGAAAGCAGTGATTAGGCAAAGCCACTGTGCTCTAATCTTCCCAAGTTTAAGCCAGGCCATAACATGCACATTCTGCTTCCCAACTGGCATCCAGGAACAGGAAAGATGCTCAGTGTTGATTTTACAGTTTGAAGCAGAAATGTTCCAACTTCTTTTGGCATCAGAGGGGCTCAGCATTAAGGTCTCTGGTTTTATGATGCACATTGACGGTTTATCTGCTGCAACAGGGTTAGTTCATCGTTTGAAGGCTTTGCTGGCAGTTTACCCCTGTAAAAGCTCTGGAACCCCGAGGTTGGAGCGTTTTCGTGCCATAAAAGCCCCTGGGGTGGAAGCCACTGTGCACAGAGCAGAGGTGTGGGGGTTAATCCCTGTCTAAACGTTATCCCTGTGCAATTCCTCCTTCTTTTTCCAGGCTGATTTTCCAGCTGGTCAAAATCCCTGTGAATTTTAGGTGCTGCCCTTCGGTGCTCTTGTCACCTCTTCCCCCTTGGTGTCACCTGCAGATTTAATAGCAGTGTTGTATGATGTCATCTGTGTCATATCGTGTGGTATCATCTATGTAGAGATGATGTATAATTTATATATTTCTATAGATTATGTATAATATATTTATTTATATATATATATATATATATATATAAAATGCCATCTGTGCTGCTGACTTAGAATCCAGTGGTTGCATTTGAAACACAGAAATGTCTCCTGTGCCGCCGACTTAGGAACCAGAGGTTTGAAATTTGCACTTGAAATACCTGTTTGTAATATTCCCTGTTAAAAATCTGCCAGGCCAATCTTCAGGATGCTCTCCTGTGTATTTGGGGCTGTCCTGTGCAGGGTCAGGCCAAGATTTCGATGACCCTTGTGGGGTCCCTTCTGGGTTATATTTTAGGCTGTAACATTCTATGATGATTTTGTATATATGTATAGATGATGTTTATTATGTAGGATCATCGAGATAATGCAGTTTTGTCCCCCCCTCCCCAACAGATGTGAAACCCTCCAATATGCTGGTGAACACTAGGGGCCAGGTGAAGCTCTGTGACTTCGGGGTCAGCACTCAGGTAATTCCCCCTTTGGATCTGTCCCCGCTCCCTTTCCATCCCCAAATCACCTGGCTCAGACAGGCAGCCCCCACGAGCTCCTCTCTGCTGGGACAGCCCTATTCATCTGGAATCTCTGGGCGACTTTTGCTTCATCTGAATATGATTGTTCATTGTTTAATGACAGTAAAAACTGCTGATATTGTAATTACTACTTACGAATAGCAAACTTCATTGATATGCAGCTTTGATCTGAAAGCTTTTTGGCCAGACAAAAGGGAGGGCAGAGCGAGGGCCGTGCCTGGGGAGCCCAACTGGCCCACAATAAAAATTAATATTGGGCCTAACAATGGTGGTGGGCTTTTACAATGTGCAGCACAAATTTTAATTAATTTCCATTTTGGGCCTCCCTGGAGAACTTCTCTGCTAGTGACCCACGAGCTTGCTGGGGATGTTGATTTGAATTTCAGCACCTTTCCTCTCAGCCAAACACAGGGACCAAAGAGAAGGTCAGCCTTGTATTATGGGTTGTCAGGGGCTGTTGTCCCTCCAGCGTATTTAGTGCTGGTTGCATTCAAGTGATGAATTGTGGCTTTATTCACATCTTGAGCCAGCTGACTGAAAAATGAGTGTGCTCAATCCTACTTCAAATTGACTTTTTATATCAGACTAGTTTGGGGTACTAAAGCCATAAGCATCCTGTTTAACAGAATTGTTTAAGGTTATCTGCCATAAACTGTAATGCAGTGCTTGTTTAAATTGGAATCCTCATTCCCAACCAAGGCGAGATTTAATCATTTTTAATGCCTTGGCAGATAAATTTGTTCCCTTTTACATAATTTTTCGTTGATTTATAGGAATGATGATTGTAGGTTAAATGAGGAATAATTGCCCATTTTATTTCCACATTATCTTTATATTGTTCTAACAGCCTGTTTTGTCTGATAGCTGGTGAATTCTATAGCCAAGACGTATGTTGGAACAAATGCTTACATGGCGGTAAGTGGATTTCTGCAGGAATAACATTTAAAGGGAAGGGTTTGTTCTCTGTGTAACACAGGATATATTCCCAATCAATCCCCCAAATCCATCTCTCCCCCTCCCCGTGTCCTCATTTTGGGGTGACAGCTCCATCCCTTGCCGGTAGGGAAGAGAAAAACTGGGAGAAGGGTTTCTTTTTTGTGTGTTTTTAGCTGCTTTTTACTGCCTTGGAACAAGTGGGAACAAAGGGAAGAGCCAGTTGGACGATCAGAAAACAGCTTTGCACTCGTAGCTCGTGGCTCTTTGTGGATCCACGAGCTCATCCACGTTTTGGGAATGCTGCTCCCAACCTGGAGTTCAGCCAAGGATTTGAGCCCCTGCAGAGGTTTTGGGTACCTGAACACCCTGTGGTTGGTGTGTGTGTGGGGGGGGGGGGTTCCCATGGGAATGTGAAGCTGAAATCATTAGGATTAATAATATCAGGGCGTTAAATTGCCTGTTGTGGAGTGTTCAGGCAGCACAGGGCGAGTCATCGGTGTTTTCACTTCTTATTGTAAATTTTGGTCGCAGTCCTTGTGAACAGGAGGCCAATTCTGCTTTATTTCTGTACATTAAAGCAGGAATTCCCAGCATTTTTAGATCACAGGAGGACATGGCTGAAGATACATCACCTGGGGGAAGGCAGAGGGTGAAAGATCTGGTTTTAAACCTGCCAGCTGGCCTGAGGTTCTCCCGTCAGGGAGATTAACACAGGGACAAGGACCAGGGTGAAAGGAAACCACACCAACTGGTGTGGATTTGATTAATTTTAATTCCCCATTTAAGATGTGAAAACGTCACTGCTTCAGTTTTTAAAGCACTCTATTAACTTGTCTTATTTTTAGCTGTTGAAATTCCTTGAGCAAACCGCTAATGCCATAATATTAACGAAAATAAAAAAATTTTTGTACACTAAAAGCATAAAAAAAAAATAAAAATCAGTGTTCTGCTTGTTCAAAAAAAAAAAAAAAATCACAAACAGTACAAAGTGGTCGGTGCTTGTGTTTTTTTCAAACCTCAGAAAAGAGGAGAGAGAAATCCGTGACCTTTAATCGCTTGCAGGTATTTTTTCTGACTTTCTTGTAAGAAGAAAGCGGCACCAGGTGCCCATTTATTTGCTAAGTGCTTTTCTACTCAAGGTATACTCATTATGTGGCTTCTGAAATGCTCATGTCACCATCCTAGAAAGACTTGGGCTGTCCTGTGTCATCAGAAAAACGGTTTAAGAAAGAAAAGCATAAAAAAGAAGCAGAACGTAAAGATTCAGACAAAGAAACGGCTTTAAATTAATCAACTTTTCCAACTCAGCTGTTACTTTAGGCTGATCTTAAGCAGGTCTGAGAATTAAATTGTATTATGCTTTTAGTGTACAAACCAAAATTACAGTTCTCTTTCCCAGGTGTACATTAAATAAATTGCTTTTTTTTTGCCTTCTTGCTTATGGACGAATGGGATGCCTTCAGCTGTTAATTGTAAGGGAGAAGTTAAGGCTGAAACGCGTTTGATCTGATTTGCTGGGGTTTTGCTTCCTGATTGAGTTGTTTGGTGTCATCAAATTTATGGTCAAGCCCTCCAAAACTAACGGAGGTCCTCAGCTTTGGTTCACCTCCTGTCAGTGAATTTGAAACTGTTCAAAAAGGTGAGGTTTGGTTTGAAATAACCAGGAAAAAAAAAAAAAAAAAAAAAAAAAAAAAAAAAAAAAAAAAAAAAAAAAAAAAAAAAAAAAAAAGGTTCTTGACTGAGAAATTAAAATTTCCCACCAAAATACAGTTTCTGTAAAATCATTTTGTCACCGCTTTGTCTAGGAAAAAAAAACTTGGATGAAAAAAATAACCAGTTTTTAAGAGAAAATCCTTCGGGCTGTGTGTTCATAGGACAGTCCCTGGGTTGCACCCTTTACTTTATGCATGTTATCCCTATTTTCCTCTTCTTTTCCATACTCTTTGTTTAAATGTGCCACTGATTTGCTTGCCCTTTTCATCTGGGAATCCATCATTCCTCCGGAGAAGCTGCTGTTTAAACCTGAGCTGTTACAAAGGAATTATAAACTATTTAATATTGCCCAGTGTGAATTTTAGATCTGATTTGGTGGCTCGGGAAAGGTCTAAAAAAAATTCAGTGGGTGGCCCTGCTTAGTCCATGTCATGTCGTAAAAGCAGACATATCTGTCTCTGTACTTTTTTTTGGCTACAAAACCGTATCTTTATGAGGATATTTAGTACAAAAAAATGCTTAAAAATCTAATTCCTATGATGCCCATTTTAAACCTTTCTAAGCTGTGCTGACCTGGACTAATTTTACTTCAAAACTTTTAAAAAAAATAAGATTTTTTTGGTCACCTGTAAGTGAAATTTGGACAAAGGGATGTTGTTCCATTGAACGCTGGGGTGGTTTTTGGGTTTAGCAGCTGGGGGAGGGTTTCCCTTACGGGTGGTTTTTACTTAACGTTCAAACGCCGCGATAAAAGCTCCTGACCTGGGATTAGCAGCTCAGAGCAAACATCCCCAAACACATTGGACTGGCACTAATTTGGGAGTTTGTTTTGCTAAAAAAAGCCCTCTGGATTATTAAAGGCTAAAAATACGGGCAGTGCTTTGCAGGTGGCTGGGTTAGACAGGTGCATTAACAGCACAGTGGGGAGGGAAGTCTCGGGGAGCCTTTTATTGTCACATTTCATGCCGTACTTGACCTTGGAAATGCTGAAATTGTAGCTTTCAAGTCAAAACCAGCAGTGATATTTTACAGCCTTCTACTTCATGAGGCATTAAACCTGCTGTTAATAGTTTGGAGCGAGGTCTTTCGTTGTTTTTTTGTTTTTTTTCCTGCAGGTCAAAGCCAAAATTAAGAAGTGTCTAAAATAGCACTGCCCACGTGTGACTTGGGTGGTTCTTCAAAAGCTTGGCTTCTTAAACCAAGGGGTTTCACAAGTAGTTGTTCCCCAACCCCTTGGCTCCCCACGAGGAGGGTTTTCCTTGCTGTGGTGCCTGGGCTTTGGGATGGGTGGACAAACCATGGGATTCTATCAACCTGACCTTGCATTCCTGGGCTTTTTTCCGTGGATGGAACAGCCCAAACACAAATGCCAAGGCTGACCTGGCAAGGTGCAGAGCAGTGGATGGATACAGGTTTTCCTGAGGAGTGGGTTTGCTCTCTGGGAGCTTTGCTGGGGGGGGGGTTTTTTGGTGACTTCTTGGTAGTTTTTGGTGCTTCAACTGAACCCTCTGATCTCTGCTCGGTGTGAGCAGGGACAGCCCCCAGGGAAGGGCTGGAGCTGTGCCAGGGCAGGCTCAGGGTGGATCTCAGGACAAGGTTCTTCCCCAGAGGGTGGTTGGCACTGAACAGGCTGCCAGGGCAGTGGGCACAGCCCCCCAGAGCTCAGGGACAGGGTTTGGGTGTTTGGACAACGCTCTGAGGGACAAGTTGGGGTGTCCTCTTGTACTCTGTGATCCTTCTGGGTCCCTCCCAACTCAGGATATTCCACGATTCTGTGATTTTTTTTTTTTTCCCAATGGATTTGCTTGCCCTGGACTGGATTTTGGGCAATACTCTCTTTGTTTGCAAGGCTCAGGAAGGGCTTTCCTTGCATCTCTTTGCAGCCCGAGCGCATTTCGGGGGAGCAGTATGGAATTCACTCGGATGTTTGGAGCCTGGGGATTTCCTTCATGGAGGTATGACAGTATCTCATTGCCACATGCATGTCTTGAGAGTCACATTAACGCTGAAATATTGTAATGGAATCTTTGCCTGTGCTTTGTGTATTTATATGCTCTTACCCCTCGCTAAATTTGGGCTGTATTTAGAATGGATTTGTTCTTTTGAGCTCCACTAAAACTCCAAAATAAAGAGCAGGAAGTAGGGCCTGATGCAGAGATGCCTCTGCATCCTCTCAGCACCTCAGGGACTGGAAATGGTGCTATTTCTGTGCTGCATCTTCACAGGCCAGGCCAGAGTGGGTGATTATTCGGGTTAAAACGGCGTTTTGCAGATTGGAATTCAGAGCTGGTTAATGGCCTTGCAAAATCTTGGCAGAAATATTTGCAGGATGGTTCGAGCCTCTACCCTGTGTGATTAAATAAAGTGTTTGGGTTTAAGTGTCCACAAGGGCTTTTAGAAAGATTTCTCACAAGCAGAGCTTCCAGCAGGAGAAAAAAAAAATCTATGAAAATGAAGCCTTTCGAAGGGAATGTGGCTGTAAATTGTGCTGTTTGGGGGGAGGTTGGAAAGAGATGATATTTAAAGGTGCCTTCCAATCCAAACCAGTCTGGGATTCTCAGTGCAGCCATCCATGCCTGGTGCAGGTTTGGGCAGAGCAAGGTCAGTTTTGATTCAGGAAAAAAAGGTGGGTTTTTTTCAGCTCAAGGTGTTCTAAAACATCAATTTTTGTATAAACAGATTGTTGTTTGTGGGAAGGATAACGCAGAGGGTGTATCTGGAGGAGAAAGGCCTGTGCTGTGATCAGTAAAATGAGGTCTGATATAAACTGGGCTGGGAGAAGGGACTGGTGGCTCTGGTCTGGTGGTGACAGGAGGTCACGTAGCCCCTCTGTTCTGCCTTTGAGTGGCCACAAAGCAGCTGGAAACCCCCGGAGCCTTGAACAACAAGCCCTCAGAAGAGTTTTTCAGCTCAAGGACAGTCCCATGAGGGAAATTCCCCCTGCTTGAAGCAGTTGTTTCATCCTTTAAGGACATCCCTTCAAACCAGGGATGACTTGCACCGTTTTCCTTGCCCAGCCTGACAAAGGCATTTATGATTAAGCAGAAAATGTGAGTGCCCTTCCCTTCTCTTCTGGAATAATATAGTATAATTGTCATTAAGGTGAAGCTGAGTGTACCTTTGGGTGAAGTGCAGTTGATTTTTTTTTTAGCAGGAGATGAGGTAGAAGTTAAATAAGATTAAGATTTCACGTTTTGTAGCCCCCAAAATTAACTGTTCTTACATTTTCAAGCAGTAAATTCCTTGCCAAACCCCTTTTAACCAAAATGAAGGTGGTTAATGCTGAATCACTGCATTCAGGTGTTGTAAATCTTTCCCAGGGTCTGACTGGAGCCAACTCTAGCAATGACACACTTTAACTTGTCACAGGGGAGAGAGGTCTCTTCATTTGTTTCACTGCAGATTTTCATGGTTTGTGATGCTGGAGAGCCCTCACTCACGGTTTTGGGAGAGAGGCAGAGCACAGTCACACACTCTGTACATTAATTTACCCAAAAAAAGGGCTAAAATTGTATTACATGAAGGCCTAAAAGTGTCTGACATGAACACCTGATCGTGGTGTTCTTCCTCATTTGTGGGGATATAAATATAAGACTTTCTGTGTGAGCATTTCCTAGTTCCCTTGCTGAATAAAAGAAGTATTTTGATGTGCAGCAGCAGTTCAGTGATCCACCGGGTGGATCAAGTCATCTGGAGTTCAGTTCAGGGTTATTTGTAGATAACCTGGCTGGGGATCAATTCCATTTGCAGGATGAATTTTGCCAACGTCGGGAAAAAAAACCCTTTGATTTGCATTTCCTCTCCTGTTTTACACCTTCTCAACTTTATTTCTCCCTGACTTTCCATGAATGTCTTCTGGATCAGATGTCCAGGAAGCAATTTGGGCCCGTTAATTGGTGTGTCATCTGCTCCTCCGAGCCCTCTCCCGGCACGGCCGCTGCTGTCTGGAAGTGCTTTGAGTGATGTGTTAAATGATGAAAGCAAGGACAGAGGCTCAGAAAAAACGTCTTCACAAAGGTGAAGAAGGTGCTCAGAGAGCCACACAAGGTCACTGTCATTAAAGTCACACCGTATTGACACGGGGATTGGGAGTGGAGACACCCGGGCTGGGGCTGATGGAGCTGTTAGAAAGGGAAGCCGCTGTTTTGCTGGAGGATTTCAAATCATCTCCACTCAGGAGGGTGATGCTCAACCCCTGCAACTGGGTGTTAGCACAGTGGTGGCACGGGAATTCAAAAGAAATGGCTGGTGGGATCAAGTCAGCACAAATGACTCGTGCTGGAGGGTGAGAATGTGAAATCAGCAGTAAATCTCCTCATTTTCTTTAATATTCTTCTGAGCCTTTAAAGCACCTCGAATTTCTTGGCTGCAAAGCTTTGGGTAATGGGAAGTGCAACTGTTGTTGTGAAGGTTAAGAAAACTGCCCCCAAAAAACTAGTTGGGAGAGTGTGGAAAGTATTAAATGTGAGTCCTGGCTGAGCTTTGGGAGTTGGGGAACAGTCACGTTCCCCTTGAAGTAAGGGGTGTCTGAGGGTGCCCAGTCTTCCCGTTATAAATAAAAAAATAAAGTAAAAAATTAAATTAAAATAGAAGAAGAAATGCTGCTAGCTTTATTATTATTATATAATATATCATATATGTGATGTGATAATACATGTAATATCATTATTATCTCTATTATCACTGCTTCCTTTTTTTGAGTGTGCATTTCTTCCCTCAGGATTTTTCTGGAAGTGCATGAAACTTAACACAGGCTCTGTAAAGCTGTTTGGAAGTGTTTCCTCACAAATAGTTGGTGTGTTTCCTCACAAATAGTTGGTGTGTTTCCATGAGGTTCTTCGATGTTTTTATTTAAGTGCTCTCGGCTTGACAAAGCAAGTTCAATTTAAACCAATGCCACTGCTGTCACTACACTGAACACTGTGTCAGCATTTTCATTTATAAAAGCTGTTTTTCAAGGGTTTATAACTCAGTCATAAAGCAGAGCCAGGCTGCCTGGGCTGAGGCTGAGTGTGTGTGTGTGTGTGGCCACAGCCCATTCCCCCTCTCCAAGAGCCGTGTCCTGCACAGGAGGATAAATTAAATTGCCCAATATTTCTTGTTCCCCTCCACTCTGACTCTGATCCTGCCTTGCGTGGCTGCTCTCCACAAGTGAACTTTCAAACATGCAGGGCAGGGTAAAATACACCTGGGTGGGTTTAATACCAGTATCAAGGCCAGGTTGGACGGGGCTTTGGGCAGCCTGGGCTGGTGGGAGGTGTCCCTGCCCGTGGCAGGGGGTGGGATGGGATGAGCTTTAAGGTGCCTCCCAACCCATTCTGAGATCCTTTACCAGGGTTCATTTTATCCACAGACAGAATTGATGTTATATTGAAATGCAGGAAGTGAGAGCACTTTGCTTATGCCCCAAAACTAAGTGAGTTTTGGCAGGAGAATATGAGCTCACCTGCTTGGCTGATGATGCCTTGTTTGCTCCTCCTTTTGTGTCACATCCTGGGCTCTACTTCCCACTCTCCTTTTCTAGGAAAAACAGCTGCTTCCTTGTGTTTCAGCCTCCTTTGAAAGTCAGATTTCTTGCAGAGGTTCTCTCTGTTCTCTCCTTCAGGGACGAGGAGCTTGGCCATCAGTTTTAACATCAGTTCAGTATTAGTTCTTAAAACTCCCAAAATGACAATCTAAGTCTTTGGTTACCAGGGCTCTTGTTAACTGGATGTTTGCAAGAGCTTTCCAGGGTTGTTAGAAACATTTTAAGCTGTCATGGGGCAGATTTCCAGCATTCCCACACACAGGAACACTGGGATTTATCCCAGAGACAGGCCTTACGTCATTATTTCAGGCACACACGTCTCCTGAGGGTGGTTAACCCTGACTACTCCCACTGGCAGTGTTGTGGAGCCTCAGACTCTTCATCCCACTTGGATTTGGAGCACGGAGGGAGCTGGAGAATCACAGAATGACAGAATATGCTGAGCTGGAAGGGACCCACAAGGATCATCGAGCCCAACAAAGGCAAGGGAGGAGCAAGATGTTTGAAGAGGGTGCTCCAGGAGAAGAAGCTCTGCTTGAAGATGATTCTCTAAAAGCACTTCAACCTCTAAGATGTTTTGAGTGCATAAAACTGGTGTCAAGACTCGTGTACCAGCTGGTCAAGGAGGGGAGGCTTCAGATCTGTTTCTGAGGAGTCTAAAATACGTGATCAATCAGATATCGTCGGCTTTGAGGGGATAATGGTTCAAGGTCAAGATTGTGAGCTGATCTGAGGGAGGTTCTGCAGAGCACACTTTGTCTTCTGCAGGATTTCACTCACCTGTGGGTGTTATGGTTGGTCTTTCCTCGTTTTACCCCCTTCCCTAAAGAACAGGTGGAGTTGTTGCTTGGGGACAGGGTGTGTTGCGTTAATGGTTGGACTTGACGCTCTTGGAGGTCCCTTCCAGCATAAGGAATTCTGTGATAGGGGAGAATCTGAAACCCAGAGCTCGGTGCCTTTCGTGTGCTGGGCCTGAGCTGCTTTGTTTTGCTGGTTTAAACTGGAGAAACTGGGCAAGGCCTTGCCAAGGTGGAGCTGCTGGTGCTGGAAGAGCCAGTGGGAAGAGCTCATGGCAGAAGGCCCTTTTTTTGTTTGGTTTCCTGAAGTTTGGCTGAGAGCAGAGTCATGCCTCGAGCTGCCTTGGACTGTGGATCATCACACAGGTGGGACTGCAAATACTGGGCATGTTTCCTTTAGGATTAAGAAAAGCAAGGATATAAAAAGCTCTTTTTTTTGTTTGTTTGTTTGTGGTTTTTTTGCAATGAGCTTCACCTTGTTGCTGTCAGGTGTTGAGGACTGCAGTGGTGTGATCGTTTGTGATTTGGTGAGTTCTTGGGTGCTCTGCTCAGCCCTGTGACGTGCAGGATCTGCTCAACGACTGAGATCCTTCTTGAGGAATATTCCCTCAATAGTCAGCTGTTCTGTACAGAATGATGCACTTCAGAAACTCACTCTTAGGAGAAAGCTGGCCTATATTTTTATTATTTCGGCCTATATTTTTATCTTTCTCCCTCCCTCCTTGAGCTGTTTGGGGTGGTTTGTCCAGGCAGTGCCCATTGGCTCCAATTCCTCCTCTCCAGCGGGATGAGGAGACGATGTCCAGCCACCCCACCAACGTGGAATGAGGAGCAAAGGGCCCGGTGCCTGAGGGTTGGGTCATGAATTAATAATTGCTGTGTGGTGGGGAAGTTGCCTCACGGAGCGCTATCAATCACCCAGTGACCAGAACTTGCAGTAATTAGTGTATTTTATGGGCCTTTGCTTCAGTGACTCGGAAGCACATATGCTCCACTCCCAGCCAAACTTAGCCACAGTAATATTCCAGGATGATTTATCCGCTTGCTGCTCTGGGATGTAACCCTATATTAGGTGAAGCCCGTGAACTGAGCTGCAATAAAGTGGAAGTTTAGGTACAGTTTGTGTGGGTTGAGACCTCCATGGATCATGTTGCCCGGCAATCGCTCTGCGGCCGCTGCGGGCGGGCAGATAAATAATCCAGTTGTGTGCCTGGGCAGATGAAGGGACAGCTGAGGGATAACATCAGCTGTGGTGGGTTTAGAACAGGTATTGTGGGGAGGATTGTAGGGTTGAGTAATTGTCTAATCGATGGCATAGTACATTACATAGGTAATATTTATATATTTATGTTTATGTGAGGGTGGGCAGGCCCTGGCACAGGGTGCCCAGAGAAGCTGTGGCTGCCCCTGGATCCCTGCACGTGTCCAAGGCCAGGCTGGACGGTGCTTAGAGCAACCTGGGCTAGTGGGAGGTGTCCCTGCCCATGGCAGGATGGATTAGAAGACCTTTGAAAGGCCCCTTCCAACCCAAACCGTTCCAGGATCCTGGGATTCTGTGTAATGCAGATTATTGTTCCCTGTTCTTACACTGTGTAATACAGCTGTTTCTACTTTTAAAAAAGTCAAAAATCTAGGAAGTTGCCAGTCAAATCTGCCTTTTCCCATTATTTAAGTGCCTTGCAGTGGCAGGTGAACCCTCGTGCCAGCAGAGATGGAGAGCAGCTAAAGCTGAGCTGCATTTCCGCCAGCACAACCAAATTTCCTGGTTTTTTCTTCCCCTTAAAATACCGAATTTAAAATCCAGCAAACAAACAAGCGGGGAGCCTCTCCTCTCAAACAAGTGATCAAATTAACCTTTATGGCCCATTTGTGGAAATTCTGCACCTGACAATCTCCCCAGCTGGCCCTGAAAAGCCCACGTGCCACCTTTGTCCCCCTGGAAAAGGCTCTGCTATTCTCAGCCTCACCTTTGAAGCTGCAGCAGTAAAAGCCTGCTAATATTGAGGATTTGTGGCCAGGCAGAAGTGTGCAATTTAATCATGATTGTCTGCAGCCTTTAGTTTGCAGTGCATTTGCTATAGCTCATATTTAAAAGAAGGCAAAGTGAAACTAATTATCTTTAATTAAGGCGAATTAGGCTTTGATTTTTAATATATTTTTATGCAGAGAGAGAGAGAGAAAAAGAGAGAGATCTCCAACTCCTCTGCTCCAGCCAAGGAATGTCCCAAAGGTTATTAGGGCATATTTCTGGTGGGCCTGGTGGTGTCAGTAATAACCTTCCTCCTGCTCGTGGTCCTCGCCACCACCAGCAAATGTCACTTCATCAGTCTCCCTTTCCCGGCTCCTGCCCCTCCGCAGGGGTCGCAGATTCCACAAGTTATCAGCTAATGGCCTTATACATTAAAAATTGAAGCTTTCCCCACTCCCAGGCCTTGCAAGGCTTTGTTCTTAAGCCCCAGACACTTCGGAGTGCAGCTGCAAACTATAGGCAGAAGATTAAATTAATTTGTAACTCTTTTTTTTTTTTTTTTTTTTTTTTTTTTTTTTTTTTTTTTTTTTTTTTTTTTTTTTTTTTTTTTTTTTTTTTTTTTTTTTTTTTTTTTT
>NW_020955809.1:202433-363650 GCF_003031625.1 Empidonax traillii
GTTATCCAGTAGTTAAGTCTGATTTTTAAAGTTTCCCGTGTCTGGATGTTCCGAAGTGGCGGCTGCTTTTCCATAAAACGGGGGTTTAACTGCAGTGCACAATCTAAATGCAAAATCCTTGGATGGAAATTTAATTGTGCAAAATGTGCACGAGGTAATTAAGAACAAATTTTAGAACATTCCAGCCTATAAAGCCCCTCCTTCAGCTCCATCACTTGGCGATATGGGAAGTGCTTATTTTCAATTTGCAGTTATGCTGAGAAACATGGAATGTGTCTAAATTAAGAATAAAAGCATCCCGTGCTTTCCAGTGGAACTGTAAATTAAAAAACAACTTGCACAACATCCACAATCATCTAAGTGGGAAACTTTATTGCCTGAGTGTCCTAAAAATTTGTTTTGCGCTTCCTTCCCTCAGACACTTTGCAAACAGGGTGCGGAGCGAGCTGTTGGAATTTTATTCACAATATACAGCAGGCAAGGAGGATCTCTGTATTTCCCCTTTCCAGTTCCAAAATGGGAAAGTGCAGTATTTCAACGAGTCATTTTAATTTTGTGTTCACTGTTCTGCACATTAAATGTGCCTGAGAACAGGTTTCAGTTGTTTTCCAGCCCTGCTTGTGGGAGCTCATTGCAGAGGCTTGATGGTTCTTTCTGCTTTCCTCCTTTTCTGATTTGGGATAAACACAGAATCGTTTGGGATTTTAAACATTTCAATGGATGTCAACATTTGATAGCTTGACAAAAATCAGCATCCAAGCACGCTGCTATTTCATAATCTGGGATTATTTCTCAGTTTGTCAGGTACTGGGTTAAAATGGGATGATCCATCCATCTGTCCAAGTTTGGGGGAGGCTCCTCCTCACTGAGCACCAGCAGTGGTTTCGAGTGCTCTCATTTTAAGAGCTACTTTTATGTTTAAGAAAGTAATTCCTTTAAAAAACACACACACATAACCCCAAAAAACCTCCCCATGTAGCTGCTCCCAAGTGAAATGGGATGGGAAGGGGTTATCGTGGAATGCTTCTTGCTGATTAATCTTCTTCTCATTCCCGTTTCCACACCATCCTGCCCTTGCAGTTCCCTGGGCCTTTATGGAATGATGTTTTTTACTATTCTTGTGTAGTGGGAATGAAACCACAGAATCATCTGGGTTGGGAAAGACCTCCAAGGTCACCAAATCCAACAGTTTGGGAGGAATCCGTAGGGAAGTGGGAACCAGCTCCTTGAAGTTCAACCATTCCCTCGTCCCCAGAGTGCCATAAAAGGCTGATCAGTTCCCAAACCAAACTGGTGTGAGTGGAAATATTATATTTTTGTGATGATATCTTAAAAAACCAGCAAGTCCTGGAGTTTTGTCATGTGAATGCAGAGCAGAGAAGTTTTGGGCAGTGTGTTAGTTTGGAAGTTTATGGTTTTTTCTACCTAACACTGGGCTTGTGCCTCCTGTGTTTGTATGACTTGCTTGGACACGTGACAGAGTTTGTAAAATCCCTTTAGCGAAGCTCTAATCTGTTTGTTTTGGGGGATTTTTTTGTCTTTCCTTCAACTATGACACTATTTATAAATCTAAGTCTACATCCAGAGGTCACTGGTTGGCTGAACTTAAACCATTTTCCTTAGTAAATTTAATTAAGAAAATACAGTGCAACTCATAAGCAAATGAGTTTTTTCCTAGTTTTAAAGCAAACCACCCTCTCGAGTGCTGATTGCCTCGCTCGACCCCTGGTGATACAGAAACAGGCAAAATTAAAAAGGACATTAAAGCTTCATTAAATCTGAAACACATTTAGTACAGTGACATATCTGCAGGCTATTTCGGGGAAGATTACAGACTCTTTGCTAAGTTTCTTAATTTATAATACCTTGACAATCTTGCAGGGGAGGAAACAAGTCTGGGGAGATGAATCGAGGGATGGTTCAGGGGAGGCAGAACTGGCTCCTCAGTCCAGGAGCAGCTTCACAGAGAAAACTGTTCCCTTCAAACAACCCCAAAAACACTTGTTGCTGGTGCATTTTGGATCCTTCCAAGCTCATTTATCCTCCCTGTACTCACATCTGGCAGGAAACTCCTCTTTCCCCAGTTATTCTGCTGCCCCGAAGGTGTGGTGTGGTCAGGGAGAGGGATCTTGGGTGGGAATGGGAATGCTGAGTTTAGAGTCACCTTGGAGGTTGTTTTTCTGCTTTAATGACATTTTCAGAATGATGCTCTGTGCATACAACCATCATCATCATCTTGGTTTGCAGTAGGACAACTCTTACATTCCCTTACTGTCCTTGAGCCAGTCGTTCTTGGATAAATCAGGACTTACTCTACTTCTGTTCATGGAAAAATGCTGGGCATTTATAGTTTTATTTCTAGGCATTTATAGTTTTATTTCTAGGCATTTATAGGCCATTGCAGCAGCGGGGCTTTTTAAGACCTCAAACAGCTGCTTGGAACATGAGGATGGTCCTCCCAAAAGAAGAGAAGATGATAAAGGGCATGTTTTAGTAACTCCTGGTTTATAAGACTGATTGTAACAGAAAATTTTAGGGTCTCTGCTTAACTCTTAGCAGCATTTTTCAGAGCCTGCCATAAGGGTGACCCGAGTGACTTTTCTGAGATGAGGATGATCATGGAATTCCAGAGTGGTTTGGGTTGGAAGGGACCTTCAAGATCATCTTGTTCTGCCATGGGCAAGGACACCTTCCACCAGCCCAGGCTGCTCCAAGCCCCGTCCAACCTGGCCTGGGACACTTCCAGGGATCCAGGGGCATCCACAGCTTCTCTGGGCAACCTGTGCCAGGGCCTCACCATCCTCATTCCTTCCCAATATCCCATCCCTGCCCTCTGGCAGTGGGAAGCCAAAAAAACTACTTCCATTTTGCTGAAATTGTTTCCAAGGTTCAGATATCAGATGGGAGAACCTGCCTAGTACAAAGAATTTCTCTTGGAATTTGTATGAGCTGTAGGATGTTGTTTACACAATCTAAGCGAGAATATTGGGTTTGGGACTACTCTGGAAGGCGTTAATTGATTTATTCAACAGCAGGGGCAAGAAATGCAGTTGATACCATGGGCAATCAGGAGGAGACGTGGAGGAGACACGAGGTGTCTGTTTGTGGGTGCCATGGTCTCCCTGCAGATCCCACCCTGGGTCTGACACCAACAGGGACGCAAAGCTGAGCTCTGTAACCCAGATTTTACCCTGAGCCAGTTAAGGAAGGCCTCTGGAGTTAGTGCTGCTCCACAATCCCTGCTCCCTGCAGATAATTATCAGCAAAGGGCAGTGGTTTTGAGAGGCTGAACTGGTTTCATTTCCAGTGCTGGGGAACTTGGGCACCAAACAGAGTCACTGAGCGGTGACAGAAGGGTTTGGGAAGCTCAGAAACCCTGGGTGGAGCCAGGGGTGAAGGATCCATTCTAAATACAGCTCTTTGTGTAGCTGGCACAATCCCTTCCGCTGCCATTTCCCAATTTACACAATGGGAAGAGTTGAGTACTTTTCTCTCTTTAAGGAAATGTGCCCTCCATGCAAATCTCTATAACTAGACAAATATTATTTCCTTTCCCAGCTTGCTCTTGGGAGGTTTCCATATCCTCAGGTAAGATTGTTCATTACTGCTGTTTGCCACTGTGACATTCATTCCTATGTATGAAGGTGCAGAGAGCAATTGTGAACATTTGAGCCACATACAAATAAATCTGTCCTGTTAAATTGAAAAGTGGGATCTGGAAGGAGTCATTTAGAAGTCTCTATTGATTCTTTTTTTTTTTTTTCTCTTCAAACTCTACGTTTTCTTTCCCTGGAGACAGTGAAAATTATGATGATGTTAATGATGGTTTTGTTGTGGGATTAAAAAATAATCCTGTGGATACAACAGCACCTTTATTTAAGCAGAAAGGTGTATCTGCTCCTCTTTATTATAACTTAATTTTTAATTCCAATTTTGAGTGATGGCACAATGTTCTAAAATCTCCTCAAAAATATAATGTGAATGGGACACTCAAGGGAGCTCTGGATTTTCCCATTTAAGAGGGCTTAAAATTAGTGTTTTATTTAGATATTGGCAATTTTTTTGACTCTCCACCTGAAGTTGGTGGTTAAACTCTCTCCATCTCCAGTGGCAAAGGTTGGGCTGATGCTGAGCCCTGAACCACCACGGAATATTTTACTCTGTCTGCTTGAAAAACCGTGAAACTCTGAACAAAACAACCACTCCAGAACCAGGTCTGATGATTACTTTAAATTCTTGAGATGGATGTTAGAATTCACAGTAACAAACTGCTCAGCAGTTCCTCAAATTATTCTTTCCTGGGAGAGAGGGAGGGGGAAGTGAAGTGTCCAGGGACTAAAATGAATTATTTGGATGTGGGTTTGATGTTTTCATATGTTTTATGGAGACTGTTTTTCTGCATCTTGGTCTGTACAGATCCCAGTGCCTGGAGGCAATGTCTGATTTAAAGGTGGTGTTGGTCTGTGCTCTTTAAGCATCTATTAACTTGCTATTATTATGCAAATAACTGTTGTAATACACATACTAATTTATGCATGGTTAGATTATGCAGATGCCTCACAAACATGGTTATTGAATAATAGGCTGGGACTCATTCTCTCTCCCATTTTTATAAGCTGTTTTAAGCCAATTCTCCTGACACTTTTTTTTTTTTTAGGGGCTTGGGAAGGTTTTGCATGTGTGGAAACGCTCTTGATTTTTCTCCTCCTCATCTCCTCTGGAAAATGTTTTGCTGCCGTGATTAATAGAGCATCTTTTGCATATTTTAGCTCTGTTTTAAAAACCTACCTTTGAAGGGAGGATTGACAGAGAAGCTCTTGTGTTGCACACTCCTCCCCTACGTTGGGGAACTCACCGAGGGGCTCGACATTCGTGCGTTTTATGACCTTAAAATCAAAAAAGTGATGTGGGGGATAATTTCAGATCGCCCTGTGGAAGTGGCAGAGCAGGGGGGAGGGAAGCTGGAGCCCGGATATTCCATCCGATTTGGGCAAAAATTCCTCCCTGAACTGGGAGCAAACCGTGATTGCAAGTTTAAGATGCTTTTTTTTTTGCTGTTCTAATTAAAAAACGGAGCGGGTTTGTAAAAGAATATTTGGCAAGTCAGTAGCCCATGAAATTGTGTATATTTTTTTTAATGTAAAACAGTTGAGGAGGTGAAACTTGAAAATGTGGCTATTAAGCTTTTCGAGCAACTGCTTTTCAGGGGGATTTTTATGTGAAGAATATGAATTTTAGGCGTGTGCTTACTAAGGTGGCCACGAGAACCCTTAGCAACCTTCTCTGACTAAGGGGGTAAATAACTGGGGCTTTTTTTAAATGTCCAAATATGCATTTATTCCCCCAGTAAGGGCCTGATTCTGCAGTCACTTCATAATTCCCCCTCACTTCAGTGGGCTCATTCAAGGAGTGAAGTTAATCAGGGAACGAGGTTGATCATAAGTGCATTTCCAGATTTATCCCTGAATGAGTTGGAAGTTGCTCCCCTCTGTAAATGGGGAGTGTGGCCACGTGCAGAGAACACCTGAAATTTCCTGCAGCTGCAAAAAATATGTTTGGCTTGTTTTGGGTTTTTGGTTTTTTTTTGTTTTTGTTTTTTCTTTTTTCTCAGTTTTTAAGACACAGACAAATGGTGTGTGTAAATTCAGTTTAAATGAAGAAGATTTATAGGGGGAAGGAATTGTTGCAGTGTGGAAATTCAGGATCCTGCAATATGCCAGGAAGGCTAAAGGGGGGATTGGTTTATTTTCTGGCCTTCAGTAGGAAATTTTAATGGTAGAAGTAAAATATTTTAATGGTAGGACTTCCCACTTCTCATTTTCCACATCTTTTATGAGTGTTTGCCTTATGAGTGTTTATTTTGCTGACGCTTATTCGCCACACATTCATTTAATCTCCACAATTAAGTTTATTTTGAAAGCATTTAACTTATAATAATAGCAAACAACTATTCCTGTCAGAAAAGTTGCTTATGGGTGTGTTTAGAGTTAATATCTGATTATTAACTCTAATTATAATTTTTTTTTGGTCTCAGTATGCAGAATATAATCCCCATAATCAGTGTTTAAGTGTGATGTGAGCAAGAAGATAACAAACAGTGATGATCAGAACAGACTTTTCCACCCTAAAAACTTTGCACAGGAAACTTTAATCCTTGAAACATAGCGAATATCTAATTTTTATGTGGGTTTCGTTGTTCTGTTGGTGGTTTTCCTGGCATGGCCATGGTGGAAAGCTCCCTTTTGGAAGTGGTTTCTGCTCATGGGATTTTCTGTAGGTACAAACTTCAACGTTTAAGGGCATATTCACCCCTTGATTTATTTGGCAAACTGTTCAAAGTAATGGGAATGGTGCCTGTGTTCACCCCCACACACAAATAGTCTTGAATAAAGTTATTTTTTATATAAACATTAAAAAAAAAAGAAAGGAAACCCCAGTTGCTGCTCCATTGTCCATCCAGCTTTTTGGGGATCTGCAGAAGGCACGTAGGGAAACTAAGTTTGAATTTCTTTTAAAAATTCAACCTTAATTTATATGATTTTGATTTTACACCAAGAACTAAAAATAATAGAAAAAAAAAATACACCAAAAGGTATCCCATCATATATTTAATTAAATTTGAGGTTGGAACCCCAAAGGTCTGAACAGTCCTGCAGCTTCAAATTCCGTGTCTTGGATAAAAGCAGGATGGGGACAGTGACTTGGTTGATGATAATGCAGTTTAGGAGGGAGGAAAAGCATTGCCCACTGAATATTCTCAGCTTGTTGTCCAACTTTATACAGAGCAGGATGTTAAAAGGAGCCACATCCATTAGGGAAATATTCCAGAGGAACAGGCAGGATTTAATCAGCTGGAGGGTCACACCACTGTACTTAAGAGACTTTTGCATTTGGAGAAATGCAATTCCAGGCTTGGCTCCATAAATGGGATAAAAATTACCTGATGTTGTTTTGGGGGTTTGTTTTTTAAAAAAAAAAAAAGAAATAGCACCAAAATAAAAATCTGTTCCCCATTCCACCCCCTCTCATCCCACTGCTCCCCTTCCCATCCCATTCCACCTTCTCCTATCCCACTGCTCCCCTTCCCATCCCATTCCACCTTCTCCCATCCCTCTACTCCCCCTTTTCCATTCCACTGCTCCCCTTTCCCCTTGTGCTGCTCCACTTTCCCATCCCACTTCTCCCATTCCCATCCCAGTGCTCCCCCTTTCCTCTCTTTCCCAGCATTTCCATTTTCCCACTGCTTCCTTTTCCCACTGCTCCCCTTTCCCATTCCACCCCTTCCCATCCCTCTTCTCCCCCTTTTCCCATCTCTCTGCTACCCTTTTCCATTCCACTGCTCCCCTTCCCATCCCACTGCTCTCTGCTTTCATCCCCCTTTCCCATCCCACTGCATCCCTTTCCCACTGCTCCCCTTTTCCCATCCCTCTGCTCCCCTTTTCCCATCCCTCTGCTCCCCTTTTCCCATCCCTCTGCTCCCCTTTTCCCGTCCCTCTGCTCCCCTCTCCACCCGCTCCCCATCCCACAGCTCCCCCCAAATCTGAGCAAACACTGTCCCCGGTATTGTAAAGCTTTGAATGTTTTCACACCCCATTAATTTATTACTTCTCCTTCCTCATCTTTAAATTTTTTTCTCCCTCTTTTTTTTTTTTTTCCCCTTTTCCCTTTTCCCTTTTTTTTTCTTTTGGGTTTTTTTTTTTTTTTTTTTTTTTTTTTTTTTTTTTTTTTTTTTTTTTTTTTTTGTTAAATTCCGACTCCCCGCTGCTACAGCGATTTTCATCTTGTTGTTAATTTTCCCTGCTCCATATGGAGCTCCAGACATTTCACCTGGAGGCTGTACTAGATTTTGCTGTAGCGATCGCACTTCCGGAGGCCAAAACTGTCATTTAAGGATCCCGGTGCATCTGTCTCCGCCAGGCTTTTCCTTTGCTTTTTTTTTTTTTTTATTTATTTTTTTATTTTTTTTTTTTTCCCTGGCATCGGGAGAGTGTGAATAACAAATTGGATGCACCTGAGATTCGGATGATTAGTGTGTTTTCCGAAGCCTGGGCGACTTGTAAGCAGATCGCTGTAGGGATGGGGAGGGCTAAAGAGCCACCCCGGGTGAATCCCCGCTCGCACCTCCCATCCCGGAGCGTCCCGGCAGCCGCAACGCCGAGAGAGCCGCCGAATATTTCATCCTGCCTTGTCATTGATTAGAAAAAGAGCCTTTAATTTCATTTCACCCCATGTTGTGATTAATTTGCATTCTTTGTCAGAAGTTAATGGAGTTTTTTATGGTTCGCTCTGAAATCCTTGAAGACATCGGAGTTGATCTGATGTTTATACAACCGCCAGCGGAATTTCTGCCCGTGATTGATGGGGAGCTTGATGTTATTCCAAACGGCTTTTTAAGCTGTTTTTAAGAATTATTTGAATAAAATGCAAGCAAGATATTGTTATAACGAGCAAGATTATCTGTTAAAAATCTGTTTCAAATAAAGAACATGATAAGTGGAGGGGGGGGGGGGGGGGAGGAGAGGAAAGAAAAAGAGATCAGAAAGACAAGAGAAATGATGGGCGCAGGGGATGATATTTGTTAAAATACGTTGGCCAGGGATTCAAAAGAAGTTATTTCAAAATGCCATGGACCTCCATTTAAGGGTCTTTTTTTAATAGGCAGAGTTTATTTTTGCAGCGAGAGAAATAATGGGAATAAATCAGGGAAGAATTTAGAGTTGGATTTTCTTTTGGATTTTTTTTCCTTTTTTTTTTAGCTGAGCTTTTCCCCCTTCCTTTTCCCAGCACTGGAACTAGGAGAGACAGTTCCTGGTAGTTCCACAATAGGGTGGCACATCACTCGAGGAAGAGGGATCCTTAAATCCCACTGCAAAGGAGACAGGAGTGGCTGACAGGGAATTTTTACAGCCCAGGAAAGCGGGCGCTGTGGATTTGCCGCTGCTTCTGCTTCCTAAGAAAATAAAACAGGGCAGGAAAAAAAAAAAGAAATCCACAGTGTGTGTGTGTGTGAGAGAGAGAGAGAAAGGCTTTTTTGCTCCTCCTGGCAGGGAAAGGTTTGGACTTTTCCCACATCCCAGCGTTTCAAAAGCAGCGGAGAGACAATGCCGAATATTCCGGCTGTGCTGGGCCGGATCCTTCCCACGGCTCCAGCCAGGACACAGCCCCTTTTCCAGCAGGAAAACACTTTGCCTTTTTTTTATTTTTCAATATTATTAGTATTTATTTCTGCTCCCAAAGCTGAGGGTTGTCTTTTTTTTTTGCAAGGTTTTTTTTCCCTCCTTCCATCAGCAGATGGTGATTTCTGCACGTAGCATTTAATTGTGGGTCCGAGGGCTCCTGTGCCGGAGCTTTCCCTGCAAAAACATTAATTTTCCTTTGCTGCATCTTTGCTAAATAATTGCCTCGCCTCTAAATGAAGTTGCTGCTTTCTGATCCCTGTATTAACACGGTGTGAGGTTCTTTTTGTTCTCTGTAATCCATACTATTGACCACGTTTGGCCTGGTTGCATTTCAATGCAAGCAGCTTGTCAAGGCAAAAAATGTTTAGTTTAAGTTGGGATGTAAAAGAACCATTTTTAGTGTTGTGGGTTTTTGTGGGGTTTTTTTGTGTTGTTGTGTTTTGGTTTTTTTTTTTCCCAATTGACAGAACCATCCTTTAAGCATTCATTTATTTTAGGGGGATAAATTGAGGCTGGGTTGCAGCATTTTTCCCAGGCAGAAAGAAATGTTTTGTCTTCCAGATCTGTCATTACATCGAACCATTTAAAAGACATTAAACACTGTTCAAATGCTAATGCCAAAATAGTGGATTAAATTGTTGTATAATATCCTAAATATGATAGATCTGTGCAAATCTTCGTGCTTTTATGGTATATTCCAGAAACCACTGACGATATTTGAAGCCAGCTGCTGTTATTTGAAACGCTTCCTAATTTCTTAACATAAGTTTTATATAAATCATTCCTGATAATATACTTCAGATACGTTTTTCTTTATTATATTATAATTTTTTTTCTCCTTAGAATTAAGGTTGAACTTAAATTTGATTGGAAACTTGCTGTAAAATTTGAATTCAGTTTTAGTTTTTCCAGAGGTGTTTTCGTGTTTGAAAACTGGAGAGATTTTAGGAAATTAAAAAAAAACCCAAAACAACCTGTTCAGAGTCTGAAGGATAAAGGGAACATTTTTATTTATTTATTTTAATCTTCCTGTCTAATTTTATTTTTTTTTTATGTAAAATTGATGTTTGAACAATGTGCTCAAGTGTGGAAATGTAGGTAACTGGTAAACCTTGATTTTAGAATATGTTTTAATATGATCTGTGTGTGTTTTAAGAGTGGATTATTAGCTTGGAATCTTGAAAGACTGACATGTATTTTTTTTTTTCCTCTCTAATCCTAAGAATTCCCTCCCAACCCAAACCATTCTGGACTTCTTTGAAATGCTGACATTTCTTCGGTGATATTTTTACAAATATTTGTAGGATTTTCTATGTGAGTTGGTGCTTCTGTGGAATGGGAGATGTTCCTGGGGTGCTTGGAGCGAAACAGTTTTGGTTCCTGCAGTGGATGTCGATGAATGGGAGCTGAAACCTGAGAGAAGATGGGTTTGTGTGGCTGGTGAACCCTTAGCAAATACTGGATTTACTGAAGATTTATCATCCTGGAATGGTTTGGGTTGGGTTGGAAGGGACCTTGAAAATGATCTTGTTCCACCCCCTGCCATGCACAGGACCAGAGGAGAGGGTGGTCACTGCATAGTGTGGTGTCTCAGCCCACTCAGCACCTCAGTTTGCTTGGAAAACTCCACTCAGTGGCCAAATTGTCACTGCTTTGGGTTATTTCCTTCCAGCTGTCCCTGGGATTGTCTCATCTGCAGCGACCACCGTTGATTTTGCAGCTCCCCAGAGGAAGCTCAGGGTTTTTCCAGGTGGATAGGGAAGTGTCAGACTTCAGCAATCGACATTTACCTGTTTCTTTGCAAGCCAGAAGGGACCTGCAGGGCTGTGTGGAGGAGGAGGGACAATCCTGATGGATATTCATCTGCTGCTCTTCAACCCTCCTGGTATTAGGTGTTTCCTTAGATGATTTATTCCTCTGCTGGATTATTGGAAAGGTTTTCCTTGCTGCAGGGAATAGTGGGAGTTGTGTGTGGAAAGAAGATGGAGAAGGGATGCAGGGTTGCTGGTTACGCTTTTGTCTTTGGTCTGAAGATCCTGGTTCTTTTGGGCTCTCAGGATTTCTGGCTGTTGTGGTTTTATTTTGATCTTCCCCAGGCTGAGGCACGGAGGGGAAGGATAACCTTGTGTGATTCAAGCCTGTTCCTCCTCCCTGGACGTCCCACTGTGGTGTTTGTCCTTTTAGTTTTTTGGGATTTGGATTCAGTGATCCTTGTGGGACCTCAGGAGATTGTATGGTTGAATCATGGTTGGCATTTTGTTAAACTTGATAAACAAGGGTGACATGAAGCAAGAGCTGGTTAAAACTAAACCCCATTCCTTTATTTGGGTTCTGGTTGACCACCCTTTGTTCTGCTTATTCCTTTCCTGTGATGCTCGGGACGAGGTCCAGGCCCGTGGGTTAGTGGGGGACTGGTTGGGCTCGGTGATCTTGGAGATCTTTTCCAGCCTGAATGATTCTCTGATTCCAAGATCTTTAACAGCAGTTTGCTAAATTTACTGGTTTTCCAAGGACTTGCTTGTCCCACCCTGCTGCTGACAGAGGAATGTGTTGTCAGGAGCATTCCTGGAGCTACTCCAGGGTAGCAGTTGTTGTTGGTCATAGCCATTGTTGGTAGTAGTTATTGTTGGTCCTAGTTACTGTTACCTCAATCCTTCCAACAGTGGGGAGTTTTTCATCCCCACTTTGTTGAATTGTGTTTCTAAACTCTGGTAAAGAGATTTCTCTGAGAAGTGGCTGCAGTTCAATGGTGGATGAAATAATCTCTTTATATAAATTTGTTTGCAGACCTCGGGGAAAACCAAAATAATATAATTGTAAGAATATATTTAATATTAAGGTCGTTGTGAATTGTCTGAGTTTTTTATTATTGTTTTGAAATAATTTTCATTCTTTTTTGTGTGTGTTTCGTGGCAGTGGTTGAAGTTTGCCACCTGCAAAATCCATGGATTGGGATGGGGAGGGTGTTGTTTGGAATATCAGGAGTAGATTAGGGGGCGTCAGTCTTACTGGTTTGGTGCTTTGGCTTCTTGCAAAAGTAGAACCAATTGCAATCTTGCAAGAATTTGTAAAATATGTCTGAAGATTGTGTTTTAATTCCAGAGGAAGAGTCAAACCCATGGTGGTGGAGACCACGTGGAAATCAGCACATTTACATGTTCCCCTTCCTTTTATATCAGGGCAGAGACAAAGCATTTGTCAGGAGGAGACAATGGTTGTAGTTTCTGCTCTTTAATGAAACTACACCCTCATTTGTGCAGATTAAAAATAAGTTCTATCTGCTTTTAAAATCCACAGTTTCCTGGAGTAGGAAAAGGAATGTGAAGCCTCCCTTAAAAATCATAACTGTATGATTTGTTGGTATATGGATTTTTCTATTAAAAAAAAAAAAAGAAATACCAGGAGCTTGAAAAGCAGTATATATGTAAAGAGAAAATTTGTTAACTGATATGGGAAGATCTAACCCTGGGTCACCTGCAAATCTCTCAAACAAGAGCTCCAGGGCAAGTCCTAATTCCAGAGAGTAAAAGGGAAAATTAAAGCTGTAGCTGGTGACTCCTCCAAGTTACCCGGGGTGGATTCATTTGAGTTTCCGTGATTGTGCCGGCGAGTGGGATGGGAAGGGGATGGTAGAGGTCTCCTCAGCCACTTCCCAGCCAGAGGATCTCCATGGAGACAGAAACACAACCTGATGGTCTGTCAGGAGTTGTTTTTCATAACCAGAGGCGTTCATTAAACGGGAGATGAAGCGGGAGACAAAAACTTGGGCATTTTGAACCAACCTTGGCAAAACTGCCTTTTGGAGGGAGTGCTTTGTGGAGTGGTTTATCCAGGTACCACTGACACTCCACGGCCTGAGGAACAGGCTGGGAATGGGAAGGATTTATTGGTCATTTACCCTCCTTCTGCAAACCAGAAACTGCCACATGCAGTGAGTAAAAAACTGCAGTGAGTGAAAACACAGCAGATTCAACACGGGTTCAAACATAGCAAAGAGAAGGTCTAATTTCTGCCAATTTGAAGTATTTCACTTGCGTGTGAGAAGCTCCCAGAAGCTGCTGAGCAATGGGGGTTCCAGGGATGAGCAGGGCAGGACTTAGAGACGTTCTTTTGTTGTGCCTCAGGGGGAAGGTGTTGGTGCTGAAAGGCTTGAAGGGACTTTCTGAGATGAAAAGGATCATGGAATGATTTAGTTGGGAAAAGGCCTCCTTCCTGATCCCCAAGTTTTTTGGGGCACCTTGTGGGGTATCAGCACAGCACCAACCGCTCCAGCTTTGGAGCTGCGGCCGCTGCGCTTGGCATCCCTCAAGATGAACTCCTTGTCTCCCAGCAACCCAACAGCTGGGGAAGGAAGGAAAGGAGAAAACACGTCATGATGAGTACTTTTAAACCAGTTTTTAATGTTCAATAAAACTGGGCTGCCTCCCTTTCTCCTGAACTGTGGGCAAAAAGGAGAGGCACCCACTGTCAAGTTGTCGGCGGCGGCCGGGTTTGGTTTATGGTTTGCGAAGCTGCCCGATAATGGGAGCTCGGAAAAAGGTAAACAACAGAGTTTTAACAGTGAAAAATATGCCTAATATAAACACAGCAAAGTTCATCGCTGCTCCCCACTTGAAAAATACGGCTGGAAGGTTGCATTTGCTCGTGGAGTTGAGGGAGGAGCAGAGCGTGGCCTCACAAGCAATATATCTGAGGCAGGGGAAAGAGGTAATACGTCTAAGTGGGGAGTCTCGGTGGCATTGCAGAGAGGAGAGCTCAGGAGCTTTATTTAATTGAGAAAATGAATCAATTACAATGATGTTGCATCATCAAATGCAAGGGAAATAGCAGATATGTCATTACATCGGGTAACAGTGTTAAAAAGTAATTGAGTGTCTTAAGCATTTTGAATCAATTCCAGGTACTGGCACAGCCACCTTAATGCAAAATTTATGAAGATGATCTCCAAATAATCTGTGGCTCTCAGAACTGGTGTAATAAAGGCTGGGGAGGGGGGTGGTGTGAGCAGGGACACGGCCGGGGCCGGCTCTGGCCGAGGGGTTCCCGTGTCACAAATCCACCACTCGGATTTGTGCTGCTCTGTCTTCCACGAGGAGCACTGAGTGCTTTTATTAGAAATGATATTTTAAATCTTGGTCTGAAATTGGGTGTAATCATACCCGTGTTGGGGCCACTCTGGATGACCCCACCTCTATTCCTTTTCGTGACAAGACCTATTTTTCCTGTAAGGAAATGTGAGTGATGCTCTGTTTGGATAAAAATCTCAGTCTCCTCTTCGTGCTCGTCAATGTAAAGAAGCTCCAAATCATCCCTGTTGAATAAGCTGGGTCTATTTTGTCATTTAACATCTGGAAGGGAAGGAGGAAAAAAAAGGCTTTTTATAGCCACGAAATATTTTGCTTATTAGCAATAATGCAAAGCAGCAAATTTGTTCTGTTGAGTTGTGATAGATGGAGATTAACCATTAAAAATACAACAAGCTGCTTTTGTCGATTTATTATTTTATTTCCTTCCTTGGAAAAAAATAGAATTATCCTCAGAAACTTTGTGTGCTGCTGATACACTAAGAAGAGATTCCATGAGCTTAACACCAGCTCTTTTCTTGGTGCTGGTTTTCCCCCTCTGTGTTGGATTTTGCTGCTCAGGTGTTACTGGGGGATCCTGGGTGTTGGGGGAGAGCATTTCCAAATTGATGGCAGCCCAACAGCATCCCTCATCCTGGCACTGGCCAGTGGGAAATGAGAGATGGGGTTGGAAAACAATGTTTTCACCCAGGACCGAGTTCTGTTTGCATTGGGTTGGCAGCAACTTTGTTTCGGGTGAGGAAAAAGAGGTGATTAATTACCCACCCCCGTCAGGAATGGTGTGCACAAAGAAACTCTGGGAAGAGCAGCGTCCCGAAATCCAGGGATGTCCCTGCTCCGGGCTTTGTGTTCCCTTCTTTGTGCTGGGATTGTGCCTTTGTTTGGGTTTGGGATCAGGAGATGCTTTCCCAAAGTGGGTCAGGGTATTTTGTGGCTCTGTGGAATCAATAGAAGAGTCTGGTATTACAATTGATGAATTTCAGAACAAAACTGATGAATTAGTAAATTCAGAAAGGCTCAGAGACGGCCAAGAAAAGTCTTCCCCCTTTGCTGTTCAAAACAATACAAAGTTCCTCAAACTTCCTCGTGATGTTCTGCTTGGAGCTGAAGGAAAACTGGGTTGGAACAGATCAGAAACTTGGGGGAAAGCGGAGTATTAAAGGCTTTCCTGAGCAGCAGTAGATACTTCAACCACATAATTAAAGTTTTCTTCACAAAAAAAGGGATTGTGAGCAGAGCCTGGCAGTAATCCAAAATTCTAATTTCTGACTATGATTTAATTTCAATTTTAAATAAATCGGTTTTTAATTTAAAAAGAGTGAGCTTCATAACATTAGCAATGATTGCAACATTAAGCCCAGTGTTCACAATCTAGCAATATAAAACATTATTTATATCTGAATCGTAAACAGCCTTTTGAAATGGATTATGGTTTTTCTTCCTATTCTAATACAACCTGGAGGGTACTAAAAAGTGTTGTGTGAAATTAACATTCTGCTGACTTTCGCCTATAAATGAGAAGCGAGCTATTAACATTTGTGTATTTTCATTATGTAAATTGTGTTAACACATGCCCACAAATTGCCACCAGCGATGCAATAATTTTCTCTCAGTGATCATAATGTGTCCAAGTGAGTCATTTTGATTATGACATGCTAATTACATATTGTCTTTTTTCAGATTCAGAAAAACCAGGGATCTTTAATGGTAAGCTTTATGAGTTCAGAAAAAAATTCACTTTTCTTTTTCCTGATGGCTGCTTCCTCTGCATGCTTGAATGCCTTGTTTTAAACTTAGCAAATTGCATTTTGAGGAAAATGCAAACCTTTAACTGCCTGTATTAGATTAGGTACCATTAGAAATAATAGAACATCCTGAGCATCAATGTTTTTATAAGAGTTTGCTGCCGTTGATTAATCTTGCTATATTTTATTGCATTAATGATTTTTTCTTTCCACTCCACTGTAAAGATATTGCATATAGGCTAATACTTTTCCCCTCTCTCCTTGCCATTGCAGCCTCTCCAGTTATTGCAGTGCATTGTTGATGAGGTGAGTCGTCGTCTTATGTGCTTTCACTCCTAAAGTCATTCCTAATGGACTGGAAAGCTTATATTTTGTTTCCTAATGAAGCACAATGCCCAACATCCTCCGAGCACGAGTTGCCTTGTGCTGCTTGGAGCTCTCAGACATGCCCTGGCCCTGTCCCACTTTGTGCTGGTTTTCTGCTCTGAATGCTGAGCTTTTTTCACAGGCTGAGGTGTCTCCCAGGCCAGGCCTTTGAGCTGTTGAGGTCCTCAGACCTCAGCTTTGGTGTGTGAGTTGTTCCTCTGCTTCGCCAGTGAGCTGGAACAGAGACATTCGAGTCTTTAACGGGGGTGACTTAAGGCAAAAAAAGGGTTTCTTTAACAAGGAGAGAAAAGTGATGTGCAAGCAGGAAAGGGTCACCTAATCCTTTTTGTTCAGTCAGGAGGACAGAATGTGTCATCCAGCTGCTTCCACCCTGTCCCACGTGTTTGTTGAGCTTGATGTGAGCCAAGTGCTCAGTCTTGGTTGTGTCTCCATCTCCTTGTCTGACCTACTAACCTTTTATTAGAGAATGACTTTGTGGCTCAGCTAAACTTCTTTCTTCTTTCCTAAACTGACATTTGGGCTTTGAGTGATGTACTCAAATTCAAATGAACAAGTATCCTTTGTGTCAAGGAAAGTTCTCCCAGCTCCTTGCCCTGGCTCTTTATGGTGTTCTGGTTCTTTGGGTGCTTTTGAGGCAATTCTGGTTCTTCAATCTTTTCCGTCCGTTGTTATTCCTGTTACACACATCTTTGAGGCGTGGAAATGTCAGAGCACCAGTGCTGTATCCAGCACCAGCAAAGGGCCCTCTCCATCCTCTGGAAGGTCAGTTAAAGATATTTTACCTGTGTTTTCCTGTTTTACAGTGGGTACTTGTGCCTCAACCTGAGCTGTTCTAAAACACAGCCTTGAAGAGCTCATATTATGGTAGATTGCAATCGGACTTAATGATCTTAGGGGTCTTTTCCAACCTAAGGGACCTTCTGGCAGCTTTCACATCTTGTCCTCAAGGTTAGAATTGCTCCAGTCTTCTCAGAAAAACATTAACTAAGGAACTTTGTGCAGCCTTTAAACATCCGAGTGCCGAGTTAACTTCAACATTAGCATTTGGAGATGTATTTCAGTGTTTATTTTGTGTTCCCCAGCTCACCACAGAACCATCATTCTCCTGGGCTGGTGCTTCAGGATGTGCTCTGTGTGTGTGGGCACGTTAAGGCTCCAGGTGACAGAGCACAGCTCAGCTGAAAGTTCTTTAAGTGCCACCGGCTTTGTTTTGAACACACTCGGTGTCCAAATGAAACTCGCCCTCCATACCACTTAGAGCCCGGGGGCAGAGCAGAATGGATGGGCTCTGTAGCGTAGTTTGCTCTGTGTGTATTGTTAGGAGGTCATTTAATAAGATATATAACGTTTAGGTGGTGGCTGCCACACCTGCAAGTGCAAATTCTTGGCCTGACGGTGTCGTGGAGCACATTTTGTGTTAAGGGCTTCTCTGAGCCAGCTCGTGGGTAGTGCTTACTTTAACAGCTCCTCCTGCCTTCTGTACACAGACTTTAAAGAAGAATGTGTTTAACTTGTGACTATTCTGGGGTTTTTTCCTTCTGTAAGAAGGAGACTGGCAGGAGGACCTGCTTATGGTGCTAAAACTCTTCTGCAGGAGGACCTGCTGAGGGGGGAGGTCTCTGTGCTCTTGATACTGCTCAGCTGTTGTTGCCACCAGGGGTATTAAGGATTAGAAGTGCTCAGTGTTGTAAGACTGATTATTTTGGGTCAAATTTTGCCCTTGGCTCTGAGGAGGTCCTAAAACTCACAGGAGGAGCAGGGCCCCTCTCCTGCTTCGCTACAGGAAGCCCCAGATGCTGGTGCAGAATTCCCCACCTGCCCTGGTGACGATCACAACAAGCAGGGGATGATCTGTAGGTGGCCTTTTCCAAACAGATGGGGCACAGCAGTGCTCCCAGCGTGGCAGGGCTCGTGGATGAGCCCCAGTGTCACAGGATAAGGGAGGAGCAGACCTGCCAGGGTGGGATCAAGCTGCCTCAGGAACCTCCAGTCTCCGTGTGGCTTCGTGCCACGGCAGCGATTTGGAGGAATTGTTGCAAAGTCGAAAACTGGGTGTTTTTTTTTCAAGTCCTTTAACATTTATTTTGTTTGTTTGTAGTATATATTAGTAGTTCTCGTGTGAGGGAGAATGATTTGGATTTTTGGCTCCTAAAATGATGAACCAGCTCTGTGGGAGAGAGCATTTCTTGAACTTGGGTCTTACCCCAGTCCTTCCCCCTGGACCCAGCTAAAAACTCCAGAGCCTGACACAGGAGGACCTAGAAATGGTTTAAAATGAGGAACTGGGTGAGCTTTAAGGTCCCTTCCGACCCAAACCATCCTGGATTCTGTGATTTGTCAATGACTGAACTAGTTAAGAGGTTGTTTCTCTATTCCTTACGGATCTTTGACTTGTAAGATGGCACACTATGCAATGAAAACTGTCTATGGGAGTTTTTAGATCTTCTGCATGGTGAGATTTTTGGAGCTGGTTTGAAACTCTCAGTGAAATACATGAGACACGGCGGGTCACTTTGGCAGCTTAAAAAGTCTTGTTTGTCCATTTTCTAGGACCCAGATTTACTTCCAGAGATTCTGCAGGACAAATAGGTGATTTGACAAGCAGGAGAATTGAACAAAAAAAAAACAAACCTCAGGCACGGGGGTTCTTCTCAAATCACAGCAAACTGTGCCTGATGTTTGGTGGTGTTAAATGGTGTTATCGGGCTGTTAATGACATCGGTTCTGGGATTATTTTTTAATGGCAGAATTAGCGTTTGAGCTTTGTGTGAATAGGGAACACGCCTGCCAGAACCTTTATTTTTTAACATGTGGTGACTTATAGTGAGATGTGATCCAGCTACAAATAAGACACGCTCATTTAAGCAAGTCCTAATTGGAGCAGCATCTCCCACCATGACAAGATTCCCGCTCCTGGTCCAAAGATGAGGACACACTCGCTGGTAATGGAGTTCACCCTGCCACAGCCAGCAATAAAGGCAGGCTGCTGTTATTTGAGAGCTGAGAGCCATTTAATATTCCAGCACTCAGCTGAGTTTGCCTCCAACTCCAGGAAATGCTGCCTGGGAAGCGCCGAGCAGCGCAGATGATTCCCGTTGGGAAGGACGCGCGTCGCTTGCTGCGCGTGCAGCCTTTCCAGAGCGCTCCTACGTGGAGGAGATTGGAGTCAGGCTGGAAGCAGGAGCTGCTGCCTGGCTTGGAAGATGTCCTGGATGTTGTCCTGTCTGTCATGGCCGTGCAGCCAGAGAATTTGCCAGGAAGCAGGATTGTGCTTCCCAAGCACGAGGGGCAGTTTCGGGAAATGGTGAAAAGTTTTTGTCTCGGAATCTGTTCCAGATGATCGTTTGGAAATACAAGGCACAGAGCCCCAGGAGCAGCTGAGGGAGCTGGGGGGGCTCAGCCTGGAGAAAAGGAGGCTCAGGGGGGACCTTCTGGCTCTGCAATCCCTGACAGGAGGGGGGAGCCCGAGGGGGTCGGGCTCTGCTCCCAGGGAACAGGGACAGGAGGAGAGGGAACGGCCTCAGGCTGTGCCAGGGGAGGCTCAGGTTGGACATCAGCAGGAATTTCCTCCTGGAAAGGTAATTAGACATTGGAAGGGGCTGCCAGGGCAGTGGGGGAGTCCCCACCCCTGGAGGTGTTCAAAGAACATGTGGATGGGCACTTGGGGACAAGGTTCAGTGGTGAGTTAGCAGCTGGAGTTGATGATCTTAAAGGTCTTTGTCATTCATTTTGGTTTCAAAGCTGCCATGGTTTGTCTCACTGCAGTGGTGATTTCGCTGTTGCTTTTGGTTTGTTTGCTTTTAATTGTACTGAATTGAGGGGAAAAAGAACTTGATTTTTGTCTGTCAGTTGTAGTTATTGGAGTGTTTTGACAATGTTCTCAGGGACAGGGTGGGATTGTTGGAGTGTCCTGTGCAGGGACTCTGATCCTGATGGGTCCCTTCCAACTCAGGATGTCCCATGATTCCATGATTGAATATTCCAGTTGCATAAGAAGCTCGGGGAGGAAAGACTTCCAGGAGCAAATCCCATTTCTTGCAAATAGGAGGCAGCATTGCAAAACCTGCCTGTTCTAACAAGTCAGGCAGAAACTGAGAAGAAAAATTAATTAGTTGTCCTCACAAATCCTTACCCTGATAGCTTCATGAGTAAGTAGAGAGAAGCTTTCCATGAGTTTCTTGAGCATTTCTGTTAAGTGCCCCCACAGAGATACTCGGTCTCACAAGACTGCAGTTTAATCTAGCTCAAGGACTTTCCAAACTCCACAAATCAAAGACCTCTTTTTTTTTTTTTTTTTTTTTTTTGGTCTCTTTTTAAGTCCTTACTCTAGAAACGTTCAGCAGCTTCAGTTAAGGCTGGTGGGGTGTTAAGGCTGAGCTGTGAAGCATTTCAGTGGCAATATATTTTCCAGTTTTCCTCTGGAAAGAATTAACTTGATGCATGCATTTTGTAGAGTTGTTTCTGTTGGGGTTTTTTTTACATGGTTAAATATATCCCTCCATTTATTGCTATGGCACAGCCTTAAAAATTCACAGGGTGTTCAGCTTGATCAAATAACACAATGAGTGTTTCCTCTGGAGTCCTGAATTCCTTAACCTTCTGCATCAGTGCTACATTTTGCTCTTGCTATAAATGAAGTAAAAAACTCCAAAGGCTCAGAATGAAGCAAGATGTGATTTTTTTTTTTTTTAATTTTTTTTTTTTTTGCTTTAGGAATTTCGCAGGTGTTGATTTAAATGTTGATTTAAACCTGAAAATTTGTGGAGTTTGGAAGTTTTCGATAGGATATACACACATATCTCTGTGTGTGTGTGTGTTCCAAATCCATCATAATTTGTCCTGTGTAAGTTGGTTTAGGGTATAGTTTTATGGAGACAGAAACTGTGACCTTACTAGTGTATGAGATTCAGGGACTTATATAGGAACAAGGTAAAACCACAGGTAGGAATTGCTGAATAATTACCTTTAGACCAACCTGAGCAAGAACCTTCCCAAGAGGGCAAGCTCATTTAATGGTTCCTAAAACTCAATCTTGTGGATGTCAATGGTCATGCTTGATTATTTGCAGCAGTGTTTTATGAAAAAGCAATAAAAATGCATCGGGAGGGTAGAGAGGAAGGAAGGGAACAACAAATGGGTTCGTTTTTTGCCGGGGTCCCCTCGGTGTGCGCAGGTAGAGGCCGCGTTTCACGCTGCGGTGCCTGAGATGTGTTTGAGATGTGTATCTACCCAAACCGCTGCCGTGCTCTGCTGCCTTATGATCGACCAGAGACCGGCAAGAGGAGGCAGAAATTCCTGCGTTTGTTTTAGAGGAAAAGCAATTACAGTTCCGGTTAAAGGATTAACCTGTTTTCCCAGCTCATTGCCGGGCCCTTCGGAGAGCCCCAACAGCAGGCGAGGGGGAGAAAATACCTCGTCCTACACCCTGGATTGTTCCTGATCTTAATTACACTCCTCCACTTCTTCCCTCCCCTCTTCTGGCCTCTCAAAAATAGCCCCCAGTAGCAAAATCTGCAGGAGTAACAACCAAATAGCCCCAAGTACCCCCTGGCTTGTTTAACCAGGAGCGTCCACGCGTGTTCCCGACCAACGGAGGTGGCTGATATTTCCAGGAACTTTGGGAGCTGAGAGAATGGCAGGTCCTCACGTGATTTGGGGTGTTAAAGGTAGGCTGAAGTGTTTTGGTGGATAAAACGCTGGCTTTTCGACCTTGGTTCCCATCCAGCCGGAGATCTGGAAATAAATGAGTTTTTGCTGCTGCCGCTCGGATCCCGGCGGACAAAACTTCACACCAAAATGCCCCCTCGTATCATTTGTCACGTTTGGCACCTGCTACTAAGAAAAGAGCAAGAAGTGACCTGGTGCTGAGGTGTAATCATCCCTCACCTTCCTGCTGGGGGTGGGGGCAGGACGGGGACAGACCCAGAAAGGCTTTCAAGTCGGGGCCTCTGAGCCACCTCCAACCAGCGCCGGCTTCTACCAACTTGTTATTTGTTGGAAATCACCTGCCATTAGCTTTGTGCAAAGGCTTTGAACTAGATTGGCTGGAAAGTCAGAAATGGATTTTTTTGTTGTTGTTTTTTATATATAGATATATATTTTCTAGGAATGCTGTGGAAGAAAGTTGTTCTTAGTCAGAAATGGATTTTATATATATATATACATATAAAATCCAGAACAGTTGTCCTTGTGTGAATAAATCTAAAGTCAGAAGTGGATTTTATTTATATGTAAGATCCTGGAACGTTCTTCTAGTAGGAGTAAATCTAAAATCAGAAGTAAATTATAGATAGATAGATAGACAGACAGACAGACAAACAAAATCTTTTTTTAGGAATGCTGTGGAAGAAAGTTGTTCTTGTAGGAGTAAATCTGAAGTCAGAAATGGGGTTTATATATATATATATATATATATATAAAGTCAGGAAAGTTGTCCTAGTAGGAGTAAATCTGAAGTCAGAAATAGATTTTATTTATTTGTTTATTTAGATAGATGGATAGGTAGATAGATAGATAGATATTATAGATAGATAAAATCTGTTTTTAGGAGTGTGGTGGAAGAAAGTTGTCCTTGTAGGATCAAACCTGGACGTGTCCAGTATTGTCATGTGCTGGTCTCGTTGTAACCACATTTATTACCTGTAGTGGCACCTGGCAGCATTTGTGGTGCATCTAAAACTTGTTTGTGTAAATGAATGAAATGAAAAATCACTGTTTGGCCACAAGGTAAAATACAGCTCCTACCGAAAAGGGAATATATTTTTTGAAAGCTTGAGTAGAAGAGAGGCTGGGGTGCATAAAAATTCTTTAATCCTGGAGATTTTGTGGGCTGAAGTGCTAAGCCAGAAATGCTTTGTGAGGCACAGACATTATTTATTAAATAGTGCCATTTCAGCATCAATGGAGGAGTTGCAGAGTAGGAGTTATGTGCCCAGAGGAGATGATAATTCCAAAGGCAGGGAGTGCTGGGGAGGCCCAGAGGAGAGAGGAGCTGGAGTTTGGTTTGCTGGGTTCTGGTAACTTCCCTCCTGTGGCCCTGGAGCCACAGGACCATGGCAGCTCCTTCTGCACCAGCGCTGCAGAACAGCAGGAGCTGTGGGGAGTGGGGAAATTTAACCCTTCCCAGACAGGGTGGGGAATAAAACCTGTTTGCACCCTGACCCGCTGGGAATTCCCAGCTTGGGTGCCCTCAGAGTTCTGCCAGGGATGTGTTGGTGACACTCAGCCCTGTGTTTGCTCTCCCTGAGCAGTGGCAGAGATGCTGGGAACAAAATCGTGTCCAGCAAACCCACAAAGATGGATCAGGCACCTTCCTCCTCTTTTCTGTCCAGTTGGGAGGTTTAGCAGGATAAATTCTGGCCTTGAAGGAGCAGGGAGGAAGGACATGGGTTTTTAACCGGGGGCTTTGCCATGCCCACCCTCAAGGTTTTAGGGGGAAAGCTGAATTTGCTGATTTTCCTGTTAATAGGGAGGTTCTGGAGAATGTGAGAGATCTCAGCCTTCCAGTTGTTTTGAGAAAATATTTCACTCTCAAGAAATTACACGTTGGGGGTAAGACCCCTGAAGGCGTGTGAGGCCTGGGATCTTCGGGTGTATGTTGGCAGACCCCCCAAATTTCATTGACATGAGAATGTTTTCAAAAAAATAAGCAGCTCTGTTAAATCTGCTTCTTGAGTTTATCCATGTAAACCTTCAAGCTGGACAGAAAAAAGGGGGAAGGTGCCTTATCCATGTTTGTTTGTGTGTTTGCTGGACATTACTTATCTCTGGAGCTTCGGCAGCATCTCTGCCTCTTGGGCAGAGCAACCAGAGCAGGAGACATTTCAAACAGCAGGTTTGAGGAGAAGGTGAGAGTGCTGCTTGGATCTGTAGTTCAGGCTCTTATTGCAAAGGTTCCAAAGGATTGATTGGCTTCTGGACACTCTCTTAGGTGGTTCACTCTTCCTTTGTTCAGGAAAAAAAAAAAAAAGCAGCAGCAGATCCTAATGTTATTGCTGCCTTCAAAAGAGAGGGATTTGGGAGGGATTGCTCAGTGTTCTCATTCTCAGGTCTTCATTTAGATAATGTGGCTTCCCCTGACTCCGTGGAAGTCAATAAGGTTTATCCCAGAGCCGTGGCACTCTATAAATTAAATATTAGGGGCAGTGTTTGAAGTTTAAAGCCCTCCCTCCTCCTGCTGGCTCAGATTTTCTGCCGCTGTGCATTTTCCTTTCTGCCTGAGCACCTTGCTGACAAGTGCTAATAACAAAATGCCAGGAGAGGGTCCAGTTGGAGTTACCACACATTAAACATTCTGAACTTGTCCTTTTGCTCATAGATTGTGCATAATTAATAATTAAACGGTTTCAGTTGTAATGGGTTGACCTCCTTGAACTGTTCATTATTCACAAGGCAAAGGCATCACTCAAACTTTTTTTTCCTCTTGCCCTTCCCCGGTCTCGCTCTGTGTGCACAGTTGGGCTGGTTTGGAGAAAGCAGAGGCTGATCTTGTCTTCTCCTGCAGCAGATCCCAGTTATGGAAACGTTGCTTGGATGCTTAGGGAAGCTTGGGAATAATGCTACGTTGCCCCCTTGCAACTGTTTGTGTCTTTACTACCATTTTAGCATCATCCCCAGTATCCAGGTCTTCATGATACTGGTCAAAAGACACAGCAGTTAATGAGAATGGAAGAACCGTTTCCCAGTTAAAATTGAGTACATCTATTCTTCCTTAAAATCTTGGGCTTTTACTTTCTTTCCCTCTATAGTGTGATTTCATGGGGCAGGTGGTGAAAACAAGGCAGGTCACGAGGGTGCAGCTGGACATTCCCCGTGGTTACATCAAATGTATTGCTTGGTAGAGAAATGTAGCTTTGCTTTGTTTCCTTACATTCCCGTCTCTTTGAGTGTCAGACAACATCTGGGGAACCTCAGGATGCAACACAGGATGTATTTGCAGATCCTGGTACTTGGGCAACCTGATCTAGTGGGAGATGTCCCTGAGACTCATCCTTGAGCTTCTTAAACCTCCCAGAAGGCTCTCAGCTTTTCAGGCAAATATCTGATAAAACTGAGTGTGCCCAGTCTGAAATCCTTGGGATTAAAGCATTTTGCTTCCATACTGAGATCCAGTGTGTGTTCATGTCCACCCTTCCATGCACAATCCCCTCCTGAGCTCCCGAGAGCAAACCAGCCGAGGCACAGAAACCAGCCGTGGCCAACAGGGCTGCAGTAGCCCAGCATGGGGTGGAAATACCTGCACTGAACAGAAAAATGTGCCCCAGATAAAGGAGTAAAACGGGATTTAACATTTACTTTCACCCAGGTGAAACTGTGTTAGGCAGGAGCCCCTTGTCTCTGTCTGTGCTGCAGGACAGGAGCTGTGTGGTCCAGGGCTTCGTGCTGATGTTGGAGCTGCTTCTCCTCATGCCTGCATGAGCCCATAGGGTTTGGATAACCAGAGCAGGATGCTGGTGGCTTCAGAGCAGCTCGGCAGCTTCTCCCCCCCTCTCATAATGAGGTTTCACTCGATTATGGGTCCTTCATCTCCTGTGAATGCAGAAATTATCACCTCCCAAATGAGTGTGAAGTGCCGGCTGCCCATCCCGGTGCCCAGCGCGGCCCAGCCGAGCTGGCAGCCCCGGCACGGGGATGTTTGGCTTGGAACGAGCCCCTCACTTGCGTTTTACTTAAAATAACCAGCAGGGATAGATGGCCGGGCAGAGCCAGCTCCCGGGGGAATGGGCTCCCACAGGCTGTGATACGTGCCCGGAGTATTTCCCACCTCTCCTGCCTTGGGTTCATCCCAGTGGCTTCAGGTGGGAGCCCAGGAGGGCTGAGCTGGGCAGGAGAAAAGGGGGTGGTGGGGAGAGGCAAAGCCTGCCCATCCCCACACGAGCGAGGCTGGCAATTTCTGTATCAATCTGGATAATTTCGTTCTTTGAAGTGGAGAAAGTTTAATTGCACCGCTGATTTCCTTGTGTTCCCTTCCACTCTCCAGCACAAACCCTCCTCTATTGCTGTCATTTATAAGTTTGGAAACAATAACCTCTCCCTCACCTGGTCTGAGTTCAAAGAGAATTTGGGCATGTTCTATCAAACAGCTCCTTGTATTTAATAGAAGTCTTTGAAAATTGTACAGCAATTTTGGCTTCTCCTTTTCCTCCTCAGTTACTTTTGATTGAATCGTATTTTCCAGCAGTTTCCAATTGTTCGAATTGGAAACAAAGCCTTAATAAGAGTTCTAGTTAATTTTCTGTCTTGTAATTACCGATCTCATTTTTCTGATAATTGGCCACAGCAATTATATGTATATTTACTAATCACATAGGAGGCTCTGCAGTCGTGTCTATCCTGCCACCATTGATAATGGCACGCACATTGCAGAGGTGCTTTTATCATCTTCTTTTTTCCACTACATCAAAGCTATTTCCTCGCCTTCCCCATAATGAATACATGCATGCATTTGACACAGTTGTGTGCTAGAGAAATTGTTTGGCTCCCACCAAATGCTGCACGCTCCGAGTTTCTTGCCTGCAGCGCTGGAAGGTTGTATGTAATGATATATTGCTCATCCAAATGGCCAAAGCACTCCAAAGCACAGTGAGATTAAAATAAGTCATTCCTTTGTTAATTTAAATAGGTGCATGTATCATACTTTGCAGGGTACTTTGTGGAGGGATGTCAGGGAGGGAAAAAGACGCCGAAAGGTATTTTTAATAGCAAATGAGAATAGATGAGAATGGAGTCATTTGCAGCTGCGTGTTTTATGTGGCTCTCTTGTTCCAACTGTAGGTCTAATGAGATGACACTGTTAAAGTACTCTGCAGTGTAATTTCATTACATCCTGAGCTGTTACACTATAAACACAGTGGAGCTCTCTGTCATTCTTGGAAAAACTCCTAAATTCGTAAAGCCCTTCTTTGCAAATGGTGCTGTTGTTTGTTCCCTGTTTGGAAGCGCTTTTTTTGTTGGTTTTTTTTTTTTTTTTCCCCTTTTTTTTTTTTTTTTTTTTTTTTTTTTTTTTTTTTTTTTTTTTTTTTTTTTTTTTTTTTTTTTTTTTTTTTTTTTTTTCCTTTCCTAAATACTGGGTGGTTGTTTTCTACCACCAGCCTGGTAAATTTTTTTGCTTCTAAAAATTCTTCTGCCTTTTAAATCCTGCCCAGACAGCATATGAGGACAGGCTCTAAAATGAATAAGTGTAAATAAACATGAGTGTAAATAAATAGCGAATGCAGGGAAAGAAACAAAGGTCAACACAAGAATAATTTCACAGCTCTTTGTTAATTACAAGACCATTTGTGTGTTACTTAAATAATCATTAATTTCTCATTTACACTTTCCCTACCTTCCTTTTTACCCTGTGGCTATCATTGTCCTTTTTTCACCTCCCCTCAGTGTCTTTCCACATGTTTTTACCCATTGTGTAATACTCATTAGTTGAAATTCAGTGTTTTATAACACGTTCTCCGAAGGATTTGTACCTCTCTCCCTCAAATTCTCGGTGTGAAACGGGGGCTTTGTGGTTATTATTCCTCAGGGCGGGTTTTTTTCTGTGTGTTTTGTTGTTTGCTGGTTTTGGTTTTTTGTTTTGTTTTTTTTTTGGTTTGTTGTCGCCGTTTTATCGCTCTTCTTAAAAAAAAAATAAATAAATAAAATAAATTCTCTTTTTTTGCCTCCTTGTTCCGCTGCAATCCCAGGAATCGCCGGTCCTTCCAGCCGGGGAGTTCTCGGAGCCATTTGTACACTTCATCACTCAATGGTGAGCTCGGTTTGCAAACATGCCATGCCCTGGATGTAAATGATACATGTCATTAACTCCGCAGCTCCCCGAGACCTTATGGCTTTCCTTGCCTCCTCTCCCAGAGAACAGGGACTTGGGGGCCTTGGGCAGATGGGGCAGCAAAGCTGAGCAAACTGTTTAAATTATGTAAACGTTATTTACACAAAGGGTCGTAAAAGTACTTACAAGGGGGTTATTTTTATTTTTTGTTTGGGTTTTGTTTTGTTGTTTTGGGGTTTTTTATCCCCTGTTTTAGTAAACCCTGCCCTGAATGTGGGTGCTGAGGCTCCCAAGAATTCATCGAGGGCAGAGGGGGGGGGGAAGACTCAGCAAAAACCTCATTTATAATGCCATCAGTCAGTGCTTTTAAAAATGTTCCTTGTAAAATTGCCTCGATATTTAAGAAGGCGAGAGGCCTTGATGAATTCATTGGCTTCTCAGTAAGTAATTTTTACTGAGAGTCGTGGTTTAAAACACACCACTGGGTATATTTTCTGTCCTTAAAACTGAATAGTTCATTGAGAACCTTTTAAATTAAAGGAGAATTGGGGAGAGGAGGAGGTTGTAGAATGAAGAATACGGTTCTTGAGTGACTGGAGGATACAAATCCTGAGGGTAAGACATCCAAAAGAAGCAAAGTGAAGGGAAAAATCCCTTTTTAGCTGTCACACTGCCCTGAGAAGAAAACAAATAAAGGGCAGGCATTTATTTACAGCAATAAGCTTGAATTTTGGTAAAAAGAGGATGTGTTTGAGGGAAGAAGGGTCTTTTCTGTGACCATGCACACCCAGGGCTGGATCCTCAGCTGTGCTGATTGAGATGGAGCCATCCTGGCGTGTGGGAGAGGGAATCCTGCTCCAAAGGGGTGTCCTGCTCCAGGGGGGTGTCCTGTTGGATGTGTCCTGCTCCAGGGCTGTGTCTCCCTCCAAGCCCCACACAGAGCTGCGAGTTGGGCTCTGCAATTTTGGGTTTCCTGCCACGTGTCAGCAAGAGTGACCCGTTACCAGTGAATTTTGACCAGATAATACAGGATAAGGCACCTCTCAGGCCTGCAACAAATCCAGGCACAAAAAGCAGTCTGATGATCGGTTAATTAAAGGAACTAAATAATTAAAGTTTGTGTAACAGAGGCCTCAGTTTTCAATAGTTTCAGCTTACAGAGGCCGGGGCAGCTGGGAGGGTTCTGCAGCACAACCGCTGTGTGTGGAGCTCCACGTTTTGATCCTCCCCCAAAAAAAACTGATGACAGACTGGTTTAAAAAAAAAAAAAAAAAATTGAGGCAGAGGGAGGGATAACCTGTGTTAAAATTTCCACAGATGTCAACCTGAAGCATAACTGATGGTGGTTAATAGCCTTGTTTTCCCCGGGGAGGCAGCTACTTTGGACTGTCAGATTAAACTGCTACCTCAGACAGCTTGTGGTACTTGATTATTTGAGGGGCTTGTAGTTATTCAGAAGGTAAATTGTGTCCTTAATATCTCCAATTTACAGCACAAATCATCCAGTGTTTTATATCTAATGTTATATTAGCTGTGCTTTGCGGTGGGATAGGAATTACTGCTTATAAAAAGCGAGTAATATGTAAGTATATATTATTTAAGCAATCAGCCCCTAAATAACCATGAGAGATGTCAGGAGTGAGCAGCATCCCAGAGTTTATGCCAGTTATGCCATAAACCCTGGCTGCTTGGATTGAATCCAATTAGTCAGTAGGCAGCTCCTGATGGTCACCTCTGTGCCACGTTATTGTGTTCCCTCATGCAGCTCAGCACAGCCTCCAGGAGCTAATTGCACCTGTTGCATGGAAAACTAGGACTGTTTGGATGAGAAACATGATCTTATAAACAGGTTAATGCTGGGTAATGAACTATCACCCTGCAGGGTAATGGAAATAAATGGGGGAAAATGAAGGTGGAAACCCCAGGGTATTGCGTGTGCTCCTGAAGCTGTTCAGCGGTGGAGTTGGATCTCCCACCTGTTTGGATAATTCTTTGTGTCATAATCCCCAGAAAAATGGGAAATCAGCTCTCCCCGTGCCTCCTGAGCTGTCTGGATTGCAGTGATCCCTGTGTTTATACACTTTCCATGGTTGCAAACATCTTGCATCCCACAGGGGAAGGCTGGGAGGGAGGGAAAAATCCATATATACGTTTTGGCCAGTCTTCCATCAGCACCTGAGAACGTTAAAAGAATACATTGAATTTCACTCTGTGATAAAAGAGATACAAAAAATAACTCAATATTTAAACATGTAGGAAAAATGAGCCGTTGCTTTTATTTTGTGTTTATTGTGTTTTGTGACACAGCATGAAGAAGCAGCCAAAGGAAAGACCAGCACCTGAAGATTTAATGGTGAGTGAAAACTCAATATCTATCTGTCTGTGACTTGCTGTTTATTCATTTGTATAGAAGTGTATCCGTTTTTCCCTGCGTTTTTCAGTATGTACAGGTTTAAATCTAAACCCTTCCTGGCTGGTGCAGCAGTTCCATGTTTGCAGAGAGCACCCAAACCAAAGGTGGAATTACGATTCCACTGAAGCTGTTGGGTGTTTTGCTGTTCACTTGTGATTTGGAGAACTTTCACAGCCAGTATCAAGTTTCAACAAAAGCATTTTGATGCTCAATACCCTTTTTTTTTTATTTTCAGTTTGTATATCTGGGGATTAGAGCTTAATGTAGGGCACTCTTGGTCAGCACTTGCCATCTTAACCTTTCAAAACGTGAAGATTGAAAACAGAGGATATGGTCAAAACAGTGCATTTTAATTAAATGCAGGAGCTGCTGTTTTCCCTTAGACTCATGTGAAATGGAATTGTGTTGGCTGCAGAAGATTGAGTTAATATTTGGCTGTGCTCTGTCCATGGGAGGGTTCTCAGTGTTGGAATCTGAGATCTTTTTTGGCTGGCAGTTGTCATTTTTTCAGGGAGGCAGTAACAGGCTACCTGCTCTCAACCTGGTCCCTCGTGGCTGTGCATTTAGGGCTGTTTTGACTGTTCTTAAGCAGCTAGAAAAACACCATATCAAGCAATTACTGCAAATATTTACAGCGATTTATATTGTAGCTAAGAGTCATAATCCCCTCTGACTCACATCAAATGTCTTTGATTTTTAAATGTCATTACTTTCCTTCATATGGAGCCTTATGGAAAACCATCATTTTTTCTGGGGATGAAGCATCTGGGAATAACTGTAGCACAGGAATACTTTGACTGCAGGAATAGTCCTGATGGATTTTAGCAAGATGAAGACACTGGTGCATCCTCTCATTTGGTGCTTCCACGCTGGGAGCTGCAAGTAGAATAAACAAGTGTTTGTTTGCAGCTCCTCTCTAGTTAAAGGCTAATCCATGAAGATGCCCTGGGGCAGGTATCTCACAATCCTAGTCTCAGCTGAGATCCTGGTTAGGAAGGTATTTAACTGTGAATCTGATTTTAAGGGTATTAACTTCACCAGATCTACGTGTTCACTCAGGTACCCGCTGAGAGACCTCTGGAAAATGAGGCTTCCAGTTTCTCAGGGCCCCTCCACTCCGGGGTGCTGGCTCCTACCAAGGGCTCGCCCTGCCTGGTTTTGCCTTTTGTTTTTTATTAACTTCTGATGGTTGGGAGATTCTTGCAGTTAGTCACATCTGAGAAAACTTGGAGCAGGTTCTGGAGGTGTAGGCACATTTACCTCGTGCACTATTCTGCCATGGCTGGGTGGCTCAGCCATTAAAACAATGGAATGGGCTTTCATAAAACCTCGATCTGTTTGTAAATGCACGTTTGGGTGATGCAATCGGCCTGCCACTTATAAATAAAACATCTGCAGATCCACAGACCCCCATAAGTGTATATGTATGTTGGGAAGCAATAACACCACTCCAGGGTGTAGAGCCATAAAAATGAGGCCAAAGGGTGAGTGCCTGCAGTACCAGGGAAGTGCACAGATTTATCTTTACAACTACATGCCCTGGAGTGTGCTGGTCCCCTTTTTAAGGAGGTGTTTTGTAAAATAATTCTGAACTTCCAGCAGCTCTAGAAGAGAAAAATAAAATAAATAAATAAATAAAAAGGGTTTCTACTTTTTAAACAAAATCTTTTGTTTAATGCATTTTCTCCCCCTCGTGCTGCTTGCTATTCAGGGATAAAGGAACTTGTAACAACCAGTAGTAAAATATGAGGGAAAGTGCTGGTGAAATGAAGCAGTGACCCAGTCCTTGCCTGCAGGACCCTCATCACTGCCCTAAATTCACTTCTCCAGCCTCATGGGCTCCCAGCACCCAGTGCTTTCCATCCCACCCTCACTATTAGCTCAGGAGTTGCTCACCAGTCAAACCGTTTACGTTCTTGCCCTTTCCCAATCTTTTTATTTATAAAACTCATACACATATGTACATTAGCATGATGTGTCTGTAAAACACAGATAAATACAGCATATCTGTATATATACGTACATAAATAATTTATATACATCAATTTAATTTTAAAATGTATTACTTTATGTATTGATGAATAATCAGGGCCAGATAGTTAATAAACAGGGCCAGAAGAAAAGCTGTTCAACATCACAAAATCATTTCTTTTGGAAAAGACCTCCCAAGATCGACCCATCACCCTCTTGTTACCCAGACCAGAGCAGTGAGTGCCACATCCAGTCATTCCTTGAACACAAAATATCCTCTGAATTCTAGAATTTCTCACCAAAATATCATTCTGTTTCCTTGTCATCCGTCCCTGAAACCTCCATGTGATGCTGGTGGATAAGAAGCAGTGGACAGAGTGATGTAAATACTGGAGGATATTTGGAGTGGGGCAGAGCGATGCAGATACTGTCAGCGAAATCCTGGATCTTTGGGGTCAGCTGATCGCTGATTTAAATTAGGGCAGGATTCCCCCTTGTTCATTGAGTTTTGGGTTTGTTTTTTTTTTTTTTTATTTAAAAGCAGTGTAGCAGCAAGGATAAAAGGTGTAACACAAAATCATCAGCAGCTCCAACCAAACCCTCCTCCCCTCCAGACTCCAACCATCCTGCAAGTCACTATTTTGTAACCAGGTTAGTATCATTAAAGACTGAAAGCAAAATGAAGGGAGCAGAACATCAATCTTTTCCTGCTCTCCTGACAATCAGGGAATTGTTAAATGCATTTTGAAGAGCTGCCTGACCATACCTGGAGTGCCAGAGTGGCAACTCCGGCGGAGCCACGGGGTTGGATTTCCCCTCTCTGGCATAGAAGTCCTTTTCTTATAAAAGTCACAATTTTGTCAGAAAACAGGGCCAAAGCCGAGGCTGTGGGAAATTCCTGCAGAAAGGAATCCATGTGCAGGATGATCACCAGGTTTCCATAAGAGCTGGCCTAGGCTGGGTTCCTGTGTTGGTTTATTTTACTATTTGTTTTTTCACTCGCTGACCTTTCTTCCATGGACTCATCCCCAAAACAAGGTGTCACGTTGTTTTCTCTGTATATCCATAATCAACTCATTGTTTCAAAGTATTTCAGATTAACAGACTTGTTCCACAGGAGTGAGAAAAAAATTTCACCAAGTCCATCCAGGGAAAGGAACAATCTTTAGAGTTTACCAGTGGTTGTTCTAAACCTGCTCTAAAATTGTTCTATAACATGCTGCTCTTTTATGTCCAGTTTGTTACCTCTTAAGAAAAGGGCACAGAGTCAATTAAATTGAATATATTCCTGTATTAGCACAGGGAAGGTTGCACAACATCTCAGCCTGTTCCTCTCTCTTCTCTCCTCTTCCAACACGAAAATCTCAGCAATTCTTCTGTATAAAGACATTTTTTTCACCGTGAACTTCCACTTTTTTGGTGTAAAACACGGAGTTTTCTGGCATCCTGGGCCTGGCCTGCAGAGGAACGTGTGTGTTTAGCAGTGGTGATGTGGCTGCCTGGTGAGGTTTAAACTCCAGGGTGGCATCCAGGGGCTGGGCTGGCTCAGGAGCTGGGATGTCACTGTATTTACGGTATTTTCCCGAAGCTTTCCATTCTAAGCTCTATTTAATGGAATCTATGCATAGTAAGTAATCAGGTCAGAGAGAAGCAACATCCCCTGTTTGAGATCAATCGCTGGCTAATACTTTATCTGGGCCACTTTATTATCTCATGCTGATTCCATTCCCATTCTCCTCCTCCTTTGTAGCGTGCACTTCAGCTGTGGTAAAAGTACGGATCACATACATATTAAAAACATATACCCATTCTATCTGTATGTAAATGTGGGAGGCACAGCTGGATATTGCAGGAGTTTGATTTACTAATAGTTATTATCTGTTCTAGCTGTTCAGAGGCAAAGAGAGTCGCAGAAAACAAGCTAGCGCAGAAATTGCCTTTATGATATCCCTGCCCTGCTCTGGTAATTGTTTAAAATCTCTTCTTTAGCTGCAAGCTTGGCCCTTTCCTTTGCAGATTGTACATGATTCTCAGAATTGGGGAAGTCTCTTGGTGAGGTGGTTTTATTTTTGTCAGTGCAGCATCGAACTCGATCGTGCTACATCTGGCTGTTTAAACAAGGAACTCTACTGGAGATACCAAAAGTCAGGGATGTGGCTCTTCTTCCATTCTGCTTTGCCATGGAGGCATTAAAGTGCAGTCTTCTGGATGCTGCTTGGGTTTCTCGAGGAAAGGTTGGGCTGAGAAAGGCAAAGCTGTAGGCCAAGGGTGCAGTCACCTCCTGCACTTGGTTACTTCTGCGCGGATCTGATAATTTTTGTTCAGGTCTCCAAATTTTAAACACAACTATGAGCCTTTCTCCTCTTTAAAATTTAAATTACTGGTGCTTTTTACGTCGGTGTTGTGTTAATTTAGAAGGTTGTGTGATAAATTGTACATCATCTATGTCAAAACCTGCTGGAAAACATTCTTTTTTTAGTAGTATTATTTTAATGCCCAATGCAGTTTTGATGTTTCCCATTCCTGTGCATCCAGCAATCCCTCTCTCCATTCCAAGGAATAGCTCTAGACCAGGCACCCTGATCTTATTCGCTGTGATGGGAGTTTTTTCACATAAATGCTTTGTGTATTTAAATGTGTTAAGATACGTCTCAAGATGTTACAGATTCTCAAAAACGGGTTCTGGCTCCCTGTTCTTCCATCTCAAACAAGTGCAGGAAATTAAAATATTTTAAGTTGCTATATTTTAAGTAGGTATATTTTAATTAGTTGTGTTCTAGAGGGTCTGGGCAGTAGCACTTCTCCCCAGTAGGGTTAGAATGCTTGCAGTTTGTTGTGTTAAACCCTTGGTTTTAGCTCTCAGGAGCTACTTTTATGGTTTAAACAAACAAATGGAGGATCAGCCTAATCCTGCCTGGATTTTCATATAAACCTTCAGAATAAAACCAATAAAATACTGGAGGAAAAGGGATCTCCCCCAGCAGTGTAATGCCAGTGACATCACTGAGGAGCTGAGATGGCTGCACAGATTGGGGTTTCTGATGGGGTTTGGTGACTTTGGGGATAGACCAAAGGGCTGCTGCACTTTGCTTTACCCAAACACACCCCCTAAATCAGGTGAAATCAGCTTGGCAGATAAATGTGTGCTGTCTGCACCTGTCCAGATGTTTATGCATCGTTGTTGGGTCACAGTGAGCCAAGAATTTTCCCTCTTTGGGCTCCTTTTTTTTTATTTCCTGAGCTGGTGCAGGATCCATCAGTGATGATTTGTCCAGCACAAACTCGTCCATGTTTGGGCCTGTGATGGATGGCTCTGTTTGCAGATATTTAGGCTCTCCTCTGTCACAACGATCCCAGTTATTCACTCCCTGACAAGGAGAAATTCTGACAGACACCAAACACCTGCCAGATGTGAAGGAAAGGGCTCTCTCCTGATTTCCCAAGGCAAAAAGTACAGAGCCAAGTTTTAGCTGCTGTAAATATAGGATCATTTAGGTTGGAAAAGGCTTTTGAGATCATAGAGTTCAACCATTAAATATAGATGATAAATATTAAACTGTGCCTTCGGTCTGTCAGTTCAGACTTACAGCGAACAAGGAGTTCTGGATCAAATCCTGGATTCTTGGGAGGCAATATCAAAATTTATATTGACTCCCTTGATGCAAGGATTTCACACCAGGGCTCAGGATGCTCCTATCACTGTGTGTTCATTATTTTCCTTGCTTAAGGGAGCTTAAGAGGAAAATGTATGAATTCTTTCAGGTGGCAGCATTGCTCCAGCTGTTCCCCACTGAGCTGAAATTGGGAAAGGTGTGGCAGGGATCTTTCCCTCTTTATCTTTCAAAAAAAGAGGGGAGGGAAAAGCCATCTCTATCCTTAGGGATATGAGTTCTTTGTCACTTGAGAAACCAGCCCTTGAAATGGAGAGATACATCCTATCAGTGTCACTAAATCCAGCAATTACAGAGGACTGAGATGGTGAGGAGGTTAAGTGGGAGTGGTGGGGTTTGAAGGTGGTGCCTCCATTCCCTGCCTTCTGCACACCCCTTGCTCGTGGGAACACCGAATTTTTACAGCAGACATGAACATCTGACTCTCTCTTTCTAACATGCCCTAAAGCTGCACAGTATTCTGGCACTTCCCAGTGAAATGTGAAAAGGAGTGACTTGGGTTGGCTCGAAGAAGTGTTGAAAATCTGAGGAAATTGGACAAAAACAAATTGGCAACGGCTTAGAGTGATACAGTTAATATTTTTGGTTATTTGAGTCTCCTGGGCTTTGCAGTTTAATTTGAGCAAATGTTTCATTTGGCACTTCTGGTTGTTCCCCAGTTCTCCAGGCACAGGGACAAATATTTACATCTCACTCATTTTGGTAGCAGAATTGCAAATCTTTCAATTACTGTATGTTGAGAAGTTGTGCATTTGCCTTGTTGATGGTTTTTTTGTCAGCTGTCTTCCTTACGGATTTATTTTAAAATATATACATAAATAAATCTGTTAACAGTTCCAAAGTAAGAGCCATATCTTTAATTCCCAGCATATTGTCCTTTCTATTCATTCCAAATTCGTCAAGGAATTTGCTCTGAGAGGCAACTGTTGAAATCTAGGTAGGATTTGTGTAATGAAATTGGTATTTTAAATGTATTCAGACCCTCTGCGTAGATTAAAAAGGCTGCTGCCTGTGCAGTCCCAGCTACTCATGGGTCTCTAGTCCGATTAGCACCTCAGGACACTCCTGCAGTATTAAATAAGAGTAATAATTGCCTATGAATAAGCGGAGTATAAAGCAGGAGATAGAGATATGGCTTCTTAGTGACCTGTGTGCATTATGCCTCAAATCCCTTAATCAGATTTATGCCGCCTGATTCTTCCACCCGCAGAAATTCAGCTGGAGGATCAGGGCCTAAAGTAGTAAAAAATCAATTAATGCTACTTTCTAATTTGTGCGCTTGACAAAAAGAAAACCCCGCACGTAAACAGGGGACATTCTCCTCCTGAAGAGGGCCGCGCTGAAGGATTTTTTAATTGGATTTTCATTGTGATTGACAGCGTTTGATTATGACAGTAACTTTATTTGGCTGGACTGTGGGAGCCCCCTCGTTCGGGGGGGGGGGGGGGGGGGGGGGGGGGGGGGGGGGGGGGGGGGGTTTTGTTGTTGGTTTTGGTTTTTTGTTTGGTTGTCGGTTTTTGTTTTTTTTTTTTTCTTCCCATCAAATCTCCCTTTTCTCCCTGGAATTCCCTCCGGAGCAGCAGCGGTGCCTGTGAAAGAGCCTTTTAGCACCTTTGTTGCCGCCATCCCTGGTGACGATTGGGCCCAGCTGGTTGCGGGTTGGAAAATGCGCCTCTCACAAAGAGCTCGAGCATCTCCCTCCTCTCAATAATTTTAAGAGCCCCGGAAACCTGTTGAGGATTAGAAGTAGCTTTAGATGTGAAATGAGTGTTAAGTATTAGTAATCGGGAGATTAGGGCCCCGGGGACAACGGGAGATAAACAACCGCAATTAAGGCAAATCTGCCAGAGTAAACAAAATTGAGCAGAAACAGATGCCCTCGCCATTTTGGGGGATTGATTGGAGGGCACCGAGGAATCGATTTTTGTCTTGTTTACACTTCCAAACCCCCGTGATAAACTGGGAGGCTAAATATTTCATAGCGCCTGATTTTAGTTAATTTTTCTCGGTGCCTCACGGTGACCAGGCCGGGGCTCGCTCAGCCTTCACAGGGAGCAGCTAATTGCCTATGAAGGGCCCCTGTGTTTAAATGGGCTTGACAGGAATTTAAATTTTGTTTCAATCAACCTCTGTGCTCACAGCCTGCTCCAGTTTCTAATTTTTAAATTAAACATGATTCCCCCTCCCTCCTCTATTTTTTTTTTTTTGGGTTGTTTGAAGCCGCGGCCTCCCCTCCGGAGCCGGCTGCCGGCGCTCCCACCCGGGGCGGCCGCGGCAGCTCGGGAATGCGCCGCTTTATCCAGCCCGTAATTCCAAAACACAGCGAGCAGCAGCCGTGGAAAAGTTCATTGTCCCATAAATGTGCATCTGCCTGCTCGGATTTAATGGGGAAGGCTGGGGTAAACGCTCTGCCCGTGTCAAGCGGGGCTGGGGAGAGCAGGGCTGGCACCGGGGAAAGGCGCCCGGTTGTGTTAAAATCCAGCTCCGAGAATGGAAATGGTGTTCGTGGCCTCGGTCGTTTGTTCAGTGACCTTGGTGGAGATTCAAAGGAGTTGTGTTTTGGTTTTTTTTTCCCCAAGCCAACTAGTGGTGATATATTTTGCCTTCTGCGTGTTTTCAGCGCGTTCGTTCTGACGTGGGGTCGTACCTGAGCTTCCCTCACTCCTCGGGTGAGGGGACTTGGCAGCCCGTTCATCTTGATCATTTAATACTTTATTTAGTCCCTTCACAAAGCCTGGCAAGCACAGGGATGTTGTTTTCACTCGTGCCACAGAATGCAGGATGATCGTACGGGTACTTTTAAAAACAACTTGTTCATTTGCAGAAACTTCATCACAAAACCACTAACGAAGTATGGGCTGTTTCATTCTCCCCTTTTTGCTTCCAGCCACGTAATTTTCTGGGGTTTTTTTGGTTTTGTTAGTTGTTGTTGTGTATGTCTGTGTGTGTGTGTACACACACGGCGTTTTCTACTCCAAGCTTTGGGTGAAAATCATTTAGGAGATTGTTTCAGTTTACTTCAGCTTAGTAATTTGCTTTGTAATTATTTTTTCCTGTCAGGAGAAACCAGGGTCTCAAGACTTGGAGAAAACAACTGTTTTCTTGCCCAGTCTGGGGGAACATTTAGTCCCTGTTTGAAGGAAATACTGTAGCAGCTTTTTATTTTTGCTGTATCAGCTTTTAATTCCTGATGAGCTCTGCCGTGGATGAGACTATTCCTGTGCTCTCATGAGCTGAGGGCACTTCTGCAGGTACATCTCCATCAGCATTAGAGTTCAGGTCAGTGTGCCTTTCTGGTGTGAATCCCTTGCTCTCTCAGGGCCTCTGCTCTTTCGTTCTCATCACAGACAGGTCTTGAAGCTCATGAATTGAATCAATTTCAGATGAAGCCACAGCAGAAGATGTGCTCCAGGCACACACCTAATGAGCTCCAGCTACTGATGGGCACTGGGTCCACACACCAGACCAGGGCTGCTCCAGAGTGAAACCTCTTCCATCCCTGAAATGTTGCACCAGCCATTTCCCTCAGCAGATCTGCTCCTGCTGTCGACAGCTTGCTAATGTTGACATACTCCATCAGCCTTGGGCCACTCTCCCCATTCCTCTTCTCCAGCTCTTCTTAACCTCAGCAGCACTTGCAGGAGTAAAACTCCAATTATATTTCGGTTGCTTTGGTTTTTTTTTAAGAGTCATAACAGAACAAAGTACCTTTGCTGGGAGCTGGCTCGTTCTCCTTAGCTGAGCACCACGAGGAGTGCCAAGGACAGTTATCGATTTAACAGCAAATATCAAAAGCAAAACTGCTGTGGAAAGAACGATCTGCAGATGGGCAAACAGGCTCCTCTGTGCCACAGCCAAACCCAGAAGTCTGTAGGAAATTCAAGACTGGTACGTGGCACAGGAAGGGAACAAACAGCAGACCCATCCATGGGTGCATCGGGAGGTCCTGCAGTAAGAGGGGGTTGAGTTCAGGTCCGTGCTGGGGAGTGGAGCTGCCCTGATTCCTGCTGATCTGAGCTGGAAAATTCCCTCTAGACCCTTTGATGGTGAGTTGCCAGCTGGACACACCAGTCAGGTGCACAAGGGATCGCTTAGGTCTGCTTTTGGGGCCACCAGCCATCCAAAACTTCGGAAGAAGGTTGGAAAAAAAGCACTTGAATCATAATAGGAGGATTTGTATTGCTGTTTAAAACTGTGAGTTCAGGGGGACAGTTGCTCTTCAGTTTAAGGTGTTGAGGTTTAAGTTAAGCTGTTCTTCCTCTTGGTCCATCCATTAGGCCTGGGGACTCTTGTTATTTGAAGACAAATTCTGTGAGTTGCAGGAGAGTTTTGGTGCCTCAACAAAACTAAACCAGCTAAGAATCCCTTGCAAGTAACTTCATCGTGTAAAAGGGAAAAGTGCTTTGGTAAAAGTTAATCCACAAATAGATAAATAATAAGGAAAAAAAAACTACAAAAAGAATCCTTAAAAAAAAAAATAAAAAGAAAGAAAGAAATATAACTCCAAGGCTTCAGTGCTTAGTTGTGTTATCCATTTATCTTTGTTTGATATGGTTTGTGTCATCTTTTCACTGTCTTGCATTTCATCAGAGAGATAAAATCATTACTGTGCTAATCCAGGTAGCCATAGTTCTAAGGCTGACCTAGGCTAATCTGCCTTTGCAGTTTCAAGAACTATGTTTGACTCCTCTGAAAGTAACCTTAAATTGTAGTCTTGTAAGAATTCCAGAGCTGTATCCTTCACTCCTTCTCCTAATGAGGTTATGACCAAATGCTCATTATAATTGCTTTAGACTCCTTTTAATTTTCAAGCTTATTAATCATAAGAAGAGTTATTTAAAATTGCATAAATTAATCTTAGATTAAAAGCCCATCAAAGCCTCGAAACAATTAAGAATAAGTAGGATTTCCCTGGGGCAGCAAGTTTTATTTTAATAGTGTAGTCAGGTGGATATCAGAACATTGAAGTATGGTAGTGATTAATGTATGCAAAATTTAAATGAGAGTTTTTAAATGGCAAATCTAAATCACATATTGACCTAACTGTAGGCTTTAACTGCATTGTCTGTCATATATTTAAACTGTTTAGTAATCAACGTTTTAATTACAGTGTATGTTAGGGAGGCCAACAAACAAAACTCCCCCCCGTCCCGACATTCCACGTGCAGCTGTTTAGCAGGCCGGGCTCTGCTCTTGGCTGTGAGGAGTGAGGAGAGAGCAGGAACTCCAAGGAGATTAGTGATATTTAATTTTCCTTATGGATGTGTTCTCGTTCCTGCATCATCTCCAGAAAACACCACCTGGAGATGGCCAGGTTGGACAGGGCTCGGGCTGCTGGAAGGTGTGGAACTGGATCAGCTTTAAACTTCCTTCCAACCCAAACCATTCCAAGATTCTGTGGTGCAACTTTCTGGCCCTCTTTGCCACCTTCACCCTTCTCTAGGCACTTCAGTCCTCTCTGCTCCCCGAGCTGGCAGGAGCTGCAGGTGATGTCCTTGTGAGGGGGGAGATTCTGTGAAAGCGTTAAATTCTGGGTGCTTTTTCTTGTGCCCCTGGGAGTCCCTGTGCCCTCAGCCCTCCTGTGCCACCCACAGACCTGTCAAAGCACCGCTGGAAAAGCTTCAGGATGACATGACAGGCCTTCCAGTGCCTGCAAGGAGCCTGTGAGAAAGATGGAGAGACTATTTGCAAGGACCTGGAGTGACAGGATAAGGGGGAACGGCTTCAAACTGACAGAGGGCAGGTTTAGATCAGATATTGGGAAGGAATTGTTGGCTGGGAGGGTGGGCAGGCCCTGGCACAGGTTGCCCAGAGAAGCTGTGGCTGCTCCATCCCTGGAAGTGTCCAAGGCCAGGTTGAACGGGACTTGGAGCAACCTGGGCTGGTGGAAGGTGTCCCTGCCCATGGCAAGGGGTGGGATGGGATGAACTTTAAGGTCCCTTTCAACCCAGGCTGTTCCATGATCCTGTGATTCCACACTTTTGGTCCCTGCTGTGGGGGATTTCAGTCCAGCAGCAGGCTGAGAACAGGCCCTGGGGATGCTGAGTCCTCACCACGCACAGTGAGAGGCAGTCCTTGCCCTCAATAGTCGCTGTTCTGAGGACAGGAACCAGGAGACAGAACTGGGCCAGTAAACACTCAGTCCCAGATCAAACACAGCCCTGCAAGTACCCAGAAAAGCAGCTCTTTTAGGGTTAAACCTGCAAGGCCATCGCTGCAGGTGCCACGAGGAAGAGACAAGGAGGCTTCAGCTGACCTTGCTGCATCCTTGGGACACTGGGGACACGCTTTCTAGACACGCTGAGCCTCCCAGGCCCTACTGTTTTGAGCACTTCAGGTGCTCACACTTCTCTTTGCAGGGTAAAAAAAAAGCCATCCTAAAATTGCAAAAGAAAAGCAAGAGCTGGAGCAGCCAGACCACACTGAACAGTGTCCTGGAGCAGCCAGATCGCACTGAACAGTGTCCTGGAGCAGCCAGACCACACTGAACAGTGTCCTGGAGCAGCCAGATCGCACTGAACAGTGTCCTGGAGCAGCCAGACCACACTGAACAGTGTCCTGGAGCAGCCAGACCACACTGAACAGTGTCCTGGAGGCAGTCAGATCACACTGAACAGTGTCCTGCAGGGTCCTTTCACCCCCAGGTATGTTCTGTGCCTCCGTGGATTAACGGGTGTTCAGCCCTCAGATTTTTTTGCCCCACTCAAGCCTGAGGAGCTGCCTGGAGCATCCCCTGAGGATGCTCTGGCACCTCCTGTGCCTGTGAATTAACAATGTTTTGGGAGTATTGGCCTGAGGATTCCTCGCTGCTATTCCTGGCTGTGGGAGCCGAAGTCGGCCGCGTGGAGAGCGAGCTCAGATAATTAGAACAGCATTTAGTGTGGCTTGTCCTTGGAGGCAGGAGCTCTAGATGTGAAATCCTCCTCCTCCGCTGGAGGCTGGGGTAGAGGGATGAGATCCTGCACGTGCTGAGGTCACTGGAGAGGGCCACGAGGTCGGTTCAGGGTTGTTTGGGTTACTCAGCACTTCCCAGGGGTCCTGGGAAGCTGGTTCAGCTGCAGAGCTGAGGTTGGTGTTTGTCCTCTTGGAGGTTTGACTTGTCTTCCCCACTAAACGTGTGAATGGACAAGAACTTCCCCTCGAGTTTGTGCCCTCAGTAATTACAACAGCTATAAATGGCATGGACACCCTGGAGGAATTGGGAGCACTAATTGGGATGGTCACTGGGATACGCTGTTGGACAGCCAAGGTGGAATTTTTTGGGATTGTAGGGCTCCTCCTGCCAGCTGGAGGTGAGCTGCCAGCCAGGCTTTGCCGATGTAATGTTTACACCGTGGCTTTCCTTTGAACAGAGCACCTGCAGTGGGGGAAGGCAGGAACATCCCAGCTGATCCAGGAGCATGAGGAATGTCCTGGTTTGGTTGTGTTGTCAGTGCTGACAGGGCTGGGGTTCTGAGGGGGAGTGACCAGGTGGAAATGGGTGCCGAGGCAAACTCAGCTCCCACGTGTCCAACAGGGCCGTACAGGGCTGGGTCAGAGGATGCTCTTCCCAAGTCTCAACTCCTGCTGCCAGGGAGGCCCTACCAGTGTCACTGGGGATTAGGGAGTGGGAGCAGGTTTCCAGTCTTTGTTTTTTTCCAGATAGGTTCCATGTTTATGCAGGGAAGGCTCAAGTGTTGCTGCATCTGCTGCACCACCGAGACACTCAGTGCAGCAAAGCAGCCACCTTGCATCTCTAACATCACCAAATAAACTGCTGCGTTTTCCTCAGCTCCCCCCCCTTTAAAAAATGGCATCAGAACTGCATGTTAAGCAGCCAGTGAGCTTCCCTTCGAGCAGCCTGTAGCCAGCAGTAATATTTATTTTCTCTATTTGTTTTAAGCCTGTGAAGACCGTGGTTTGCTCCACACTGTCCTGATGGAGCCCTGACCAGCGAGCGTGCAATGCCCCCAGCCCTAATGTGCCATTAATGATAGGTTAATGTACAGTATAATGTTTTTTGGACTATGGGTTCATTACACTTCTGAGTGCAAGGTCCTTCTGCAGAGCGCCCAAGGTCCCATTGCATTATATCATGCAATAAAAATACCCTTTTCATATCACAGGCTAATAAACTGTATTTGAAATGCTGTCTGAGGGCACCGCTGTTGTCTTGATGGGCTGGGGCTGCAACAGTTGGGATCTTTCTGTTGTGGTTTTTGTCGGGCTGGGTTCAAGTTTTTTGAAGGAGGTGCAGGATTTGTCTGTGCTGCTTTGGAATAAATGGAGCTGCTCAGGCTGGGAGGGTTCCCCTAAAAGGAAAGGTTAGAAGGATGGCACCAGTGCAACCAGTGCAGTGCTGCTTCTTTCCCAACGTTCCTTGCGTAAGGATGAGGTAATTTCTTGTTACTTCTAATTTTCTGCTCTCCCCAGTCAACCTCTCGCTGGCCCAGGGGAAAAAAAAGCACAAGGAGATGGTGTTGAGGGTTAGGTGTGGATGCACTGTCAGGAAAAAAAGGGCAGTGTCACTGACCACCATTTGGGATTCAGGTTCCTGTCCGCTCCTCATCCCTCTCACCTTCTGGGCCCCAGGAAGCACCACCCTGGCATTTTTGCAGATTTACAAGGAAATTGGTGTCTGCCTGGCATTTCAATATGCTTTGTCACCGTTCCAGGTCGGCATCTGCCTGTTTTGTGGACCTTTAAACCAGTCTCCCAACAAACACTCACATCCCTTGCGCCTGGAAAGTGCTCTGGAATTCCAGGAGCGTTGCTTAAGGGGTGTTATTTGTGCTCTGCCTGTCCTTTGGCAACATTCAGGAGCCTCAGTGTTGGTCTGAACCTCCTTGGTGCTCTCCAGGCACACACATTTCATGGCCAGTGACAAAAGAACCTGTTTATGGGTGGGATTCTCCTGGATTCTTCCCTGGATCTGTGTATGAGAGGCAATTGAAGCTGTTACAGGTACATTAGACCAAAGGGCTGGAGGGATTCGGGTAGCTCAGAGTTGAGGCTGTGGGGGATGCACAGACTGTGTCCCAGGGGGAATTTCATCTCCCTGGGACAATTCATCCACCTGGACAGTTCATCCACTGTGGGCCCTTGGTGCTGGGAAGTGCCCCTGGATCTGCAGTCCTGCCAGGGTTGCCATATAAAGTCTGTTGCTCCAAAGTCTGGGTGGGTTTTTAACAGAAAAAAAGATTTCTCAGGCCAGAGGAGAAGGCCACGAAAGCAAATTGCTGAATTTTAAGGGTGGGTAAAATTATGGAACTTTTACCCTTGAATAATGGCCATTTAATTGACTGGGCTAAATGATTGATGGTTGGTGAGCAATGAGTTTGAATTCCCAGGGCTGTGTGTTCAGGGGGGCACTGCCCTTTTAATTTCATGTCAGATATTTAAATCACTTCCATCACCCTGGGAGAGGAGCTCCCCTTTAAAGAGTTAACCTGGCTGGGGGGACACTGCAACTCGAGCCCTGTACCCTTTATCAAGAGAACCAGATGAGACAAGTTCATTTAAAAAGCCTGGTTTGTCATTGTTTATCTCATTTTCAGGGTTGACACACGAAATTAGGCTGGCTGACACTCACTCCAGGGCTATCCCTGGCCCTGTCCTGCCTGACCTTTCCAGCTCCAAGCTGATGTGCCTCGGGAATCTCAGTGCATCCAAAGCCCAGGGTGAGGCAAACCAGTACCTGCCCAGTAAGGGAAACCAGTTCAGATAGTTCCACACTGAGGCCTGGTTGTTGAGACTGAGCTTTTCAGTCCGGTGGCAGGTGGAATAAATTTCCTTTTGCTGACTCTCGTAGGAGCATTTTCAGAATGAAAAATCCTAAGAAAAATTACAATGGCTGAAAATTTTGACCTGGTATCATTTGTATCTCCTGGTTCTGATGTTCTTGGTCACCCAGCGCTGAATCGCTGGGGTTTTGTGACCTGCTGACAGAATCACTGAACAGTAACTTACATTTTTAGTGGTGGATGGATTGAAGTGCTCCTCCATATCTCTTAAAGGTGGCATTACAAACCAGCACAGTGTGAACACGCACTGGAAAGGCCACAGAAGAATAAAATCAGGAAGAAATTAGAGTCAGAATTTCCAATCAGCTCGATAAATGAGTTAAAAATTGCCAAAAGAGCAATTAACAATAATCTCATTTACAAAGCAAAACAAACAACCCCAGAACTTTAGCTCAGAAATGAGAAACTTTTGCATCATGTTTGGCAGCACATTTGTCATTTTTCTGTGGCAGCTCTGGCTGCATTCCTTCTTGATGGGTTTGATTTTTGATTCCTGGTCATTTTTGGGTGCTGAGCCAACTTCTGTAGTTTTTGCTACGTTTTCCCTCCCAGTGTTGCTGTGAACGGGCCAAGGGCAGGGCTGATGGACTCCTGCCTTACCCACAGCTCCAGGGTGGGTTTGATGTGTTTGATATGTTTTGATATCCCAGTTTGATGTGTGTTTTGTTGCAGCTGCAGGGGTGAGTGCAGGCTGGATGCTGCTGGGTGGGGGCAGGTTTTAGAAGCGGCAAAGTGGGTTTGGAAGTAGATTTTGGCACAGGCCACCCAGGAACCACTTGGGAGCTCCTTGTTTTTGGTGCCTGACCTGGACGTGCTGCTTGGTTGTCCACCAAGAGCTGCAGAAATGGGTCCTATTGACACTGAATTTGTAGCTTTGGTGGAAATCTCCCGTTCCCTATTTGAAAACAAACAAAATATCCCCCAAAAAAACACCCTCAAACAGGACACAAAACCAACCACCAGGTTCTGAAAAACCATCTTCCTGTAAAACCATCCCCCTCAGCCTGAGAAAAAGCCTCACTGGAGCAGCAGAGTCCAAAAACAAGGAAAATCCAAAGAGTGGTTTCGAGTTAAACTTGATCCTGAGGAGATCAGTGCGTAAAAGCCCGGGTTTCCTTGGAATATCCTCACAGAACAAAGCAAACAGGGGGACCAGCGTGGCCAGCTGATGTCTCCAGCCTTGCAGGGCTGCAATTTCCCTGGGCACTGTTGTGAGGAGCTGAAGTGCAGGGATATCCCGGGTGTGAGATGGCTTTGGCTGCGGGGGGTCTCTCCATCGTAAAGGAGATTCATGGGAGAAGGGACTGGCTGTAATAGCTGCCTTTAATTGCCCCAATGCATCTGCTCTTCCTTGTCTGTGCCTCCTGATTGTGTTTTCCTGGTCCTCTCCAGTGTCCTTGGCTGTTTTGTTTAAGAGGCAAAACAGCTCCTTCTAGGCTGTCCTGCTTATAATAAGCATTTACTTTATTCCTGCACCTTTCTCACCCAAAAATACCCCCAAGTGCTGGGCAAAAAACACACTTGTACTGGGGGGTTTTTTTGCAGCACCATTTATTCCCTTTTTAACCATGAGGCTGCTGGAAATTCAGCAGCTTTGTGAAGGTCACACTGGAAAATATGTGGCAGCTTGGGAATCAAACACCAGCACTCCTGTCCCTGGTTTTCCCTGTCGTGCCCTCTCCTGAATTGTTTCCTTAGGTAAGAGCCAAGGAAAATCAGCAATATTTCACGCTGAATTCCTGTAAATCAGTGAAACCCAAACATACTTGGGATATTTGGAGCAGGAGCAAAAAGGAAAGAGGATTCTGCCTTCCCTCAGTGCCGTTCCTGCTGTTAGACATGCAAGTCCAAAGCTGAGGATTTTTAGTAGCCAGGTGTTGGGAGGAAAAAGACATTGGCCATATGCTCGGTGCCTGGAGCATCTGTGTACTTAAATGCATCATTTTAGGATCATCCATCTTCTCCTGGGAGCACTGAGCTCTCTGCTGCCATCCCTGTGCTCCCAGACGGGCTCTGGAACCCCTGGATCTGTCCTTCCCCCTCGGTGGGGCATCTCCCAGGCACTGACTGGCACCCACCAGCCCAGGTTGCTCCAAGGCCCGTCCAGCCTGGCCTGGGACACTTCCAGGGATCCAGGGGCAGCCACAGCTTCTCTGGGCAACCTGTGCCAGGGCCTGCCCACCCTCCCAGGGAAGGATTCCTTCCCAGCATCCCATCTCTCCCTGCCCTCCGGCACTGGGAAGCCATTCCCTGTGTCCTGTCCCTCCATCCCTTGTCCCTTGGAGCCCTTTAGGCACTGGAAGGTCAATACACAGGGAAGGTGCACAGGGGAGAAACTTTTAGGGATTGGTTTTTTTAGATTAATGTGTTTTTTTTTTTCCCAGGATATCATTTTCCCAAAACATTGTTTAGCAGTTGCACAGCCTGGAGGGCCATCCCAGGAAGGAGCTAAAGGGTCTAAACACGATGAGCTGATGGAACATAAAAATGACCAGCCAGTATTTCCAAGGAGTGCTGGGCTAAGGCCTCCAGGAGGGGTCTGGGCTCCCCCATATGAACAGTGCCCGTGGATAACACGGATCCCAGAGGAAGCTTCGCCGCTGGTTTCTTGCATTTTTATGGCTGTAACCACAGGATATTCCAACGTTGGGGTGTTTTTTTCCTTTCCCCAGAAAGGTGGTGTTTCCTCGTGGCTGACTCTGCCTGTCCCCCCTTTGCAGGGCCACCCGTTCATCGTGCAGTACAACGACGGCAACGCCGAGGTGGTGTCCATGTGGGTGTGCAGGATGCTGGAGGAGCGCCGGGCCACCCAGGGAGCGCCGTGAGCTGGGGGGGCATCCCAGGAAACCAGAGCTCCCCCTGGACCCAGGAGCACCATCCCCACGCTTCCCACTCGCCGTTTCTCCGGATCGCGTTTCCCAAAAAATGTTTTCTCGGAGGGTCAGCAAAACCTTTCAGGGGGTTTTGTTGCTGCCTTTCCCTCACCGCCACCCTAAGGAACCTTCTTCCCACCTTTCTTTTGCTGCTGAGCAATTTTACAGGTTATCTTCAGTTATACTGTCCACAGCCTTGAAGCAAGTATTTTATATCTCTTTTTTTTTTTTGGTTATTGAATGTACTGGATATTTCCTGACTCCAGAGTATTTTTTAACTGCGGCTCTCGCACAGATGACACGCCGAGTGTTCAGAGGAACCCTGAGGAGGTGGTGGCTGTCTCTGAGTGCAGAAAGCCACGAGATACTGGGTTGAAATGTAAAACAAAAGCAAACAAACAGAAAAAGAGCAGTATCTGGGCTTGCCCAGGTGAGGGGTTGCCCTTCCAGAGGGCATTCAGGTGGATCAGCACTAATAAATGACCGGGAATGCCTCTCCCTGCTGCAGGTCAGGTTTGCTGGGAGAGAACAGGGAAGAGAACACAGAACTGAAGAGCATCCATGGTCAGGCTCTGCAGGCTGGGCCCTCAGTCAGAAAGGTTTTGCTGAGGTGGAAAAGGTGAGGAGAGAGGTCAGTGCTCAGCTCTGAGCCAGGCTGGGAGAGCTGGGGGGGTTCCCCTGGAGAAGAGAAGGATCCAGGGAGACCTGAGAGCCCCTTGCAGGGACTAAAGGGGCTCCAGGAGAGCTGGAGAGGGACTGGGGACAAGGCATGGAGGGACAGGACACAGGGAATGGCTTCCTAATGCCAGAGGGCAGGGTTAAGTGGGATAGTGGGAAGGAATTGCTGGCTGGGAGGGTGGGCAGGCCCTGGCACAGGTTGCCCAGAGAAGTTGTGGCTGCCCCTGGATCCCTGGGAGTGTCCCAGGCCAGGCTGGACAGGGCTTGGAGCAGCCTGGGCTGGTGGAAGGTGTTCCTGGGGGGGAACAAGATGAGCTTCAAGAGCCCTTCCAACCCAACCATTCCATGATTCTCCTGCCCAGGGAGCAGGTGCCTTGGGAGAGCATCCCATGGGATTGTGGGGGCAGAGAGATGGCACAGAGGGTCCCTCCTGGCCGGGGAACAGCCTGCAGGTTTTCCTGATTGTCACAGCAGCTCGTGGCTTGCTTGGAAGCCTCTTGCCTTCCTCAGCTCCACCTTGAGCCCTGATTTCGTCCCTCGGAGTGGCTGCGTGAGGGGTGGGTGCAGCTGGGTCAGGCACAGGCCCCCAGGTTTGCTGTTACAGGAAAGGGCAATGATTGCAATGTCCCTGCTCTGTGTTCCTGGCTCCTGCAATTTCTGGGGACGTTTCCACAACAGACCGGCACAGATTGAACCAGCCCTTGTTCAAGATGCTTATTAAAAGGAAAAATAAAACACAAGACAAGATGTGAGAGGCAGGTTTGGGGTGAGCGACTTGGGTGGGGGGAGGTTGGGGCTTTGTTTGCTTGTCTTTGCATTAGAAATAAACTTTTGCTAAAAAAAAAAGGCTCAGGTAGTTTATTTTACACCAGCAGGTTAAACACCCCCCACCCCCCCAATTCAATGAAACATTCCTCCTGAACCGCTGCAAATCCTAAATGTTACTCTGGAAGCAGCCTGGGAAAGACTTTGTTTCCTTCCTTGGAGGGATCATTTGTCTTCTTTTGAAGTGCAGGGGTTGCAGGCATGAACTTATAGACTAAAGTTTGTCTTAATTGCTCTGATGTCACAACCTCGCTGGCAGATAACAGTGCAGTGAATGAGTCCACAGCCCCCATCCCTCCAGGTCCTTTTTCTAAAGTGAGACAAATCTCCTCCCTGTGAGCCAACCAGAGGATGGGCAGCTCTCCCATTTATTTATCCCTAACAGTTTGCATTAGCTCTCCCTGGATAAAAAGTCTCTCTTGAGTTTAGTTTAAAAGGCAGCAAATCCAAGGCTTTTCCTCTCCCTTTCCCTGGCAGGGGAGGGGACGATGTCACCCTGATATTCCCTGTGGGATTCCAGCTGGTGGAGATGGGGAAAATTCACATGTATGAACCTCGCTGGTTCATCAGGGCAATCAGTCCTGCATTCCAAAGGCAAAGGGGCGATCTTGGTTTTCCAAATAGCTCTGGGGGAAAAGGGGACTGCGAGGGGTCCTTGACCTGTCCCTCTCTCTTGGTTTAAGGCCTGTGGAGCAGGGATGGCAGCGTGATGGTGTTAATAACTGAGCAATCACGAGGAACAGCTCTTGGGAGCTTCACTGGATCCCCTGGGTACCCGAGAGCAAACAGGAGCACTGAATCTGGGAGTGGTGCAGGTGTTTTCCTGCCTCACCGAGCTGGGTGGCCCTGCAGGGGAAGTTTGCCCGGAGGCACCGCTGGAGGAGGGATGGACCACAGGAGGCCCTTGTTTCTGACGTGTGGGCAGTGTCTGAAGCAAAACCTGGGAATCTGGGGGTTTGCAGGGGGGAAAAAAATCCCGCAGGGAGCAAAATCCATGGGAGAAGCCCCTCCCTGGTGTCAGAGGGATTTTGGCTGTGGGTGGGGAGGGCTGATGGCACTGGAGCAGGAACATCCTTCACTCTGGGGCTTGGACTGTGCTCCCTCTGCCCAGGGCTGCCTCTGGGCAAGACAACCCAGGGGGGCATCACAGCCACCCCTTGGGACCTGCACCTGGAAACGCCCCAGGGAGCTGCAGCCTTGGCTGCTGAGGGAGAGGAGGGAGGAGGAAGGTCAGGAGTCTGTGCAGGTCATGGCTCTGCTCTGGGGGGACTTCCCAGCCCAGAGGGAGAAGCTGCTGGTGACCTGTCCTTGCCCGGCTGCCACGGGCTGGGCCACTCAGGGGACGGGGCAGACACATCCCAGGTGTCCCCAGTTCTTTGGGAGCTGCAGGAGAACCAGCTGTGGCCTCTCAGCCCCTCCCAGGAGTGCTCAGGGGGCTCTGGAGCTGTGCGAGGGTATTTTTGGGTGACTCCTGCCCCATACAACATCATCCCTACCCTGTGGAGAGCCAGGTAAGGAACTGCCTCAACCCCCAAACGCTGCAGCTGGGTGGGCACAGTGTCCCTGTGGTGGGAGCCAGGCCTGGGGGGCAGGGGGGCTCCAGGGAGGGAGGGGGAGCTGGAGCTCACTGAACAATGGAGAGGTCCCGAGGCACAGCAGTTATTTAGGATAACTCATCTTCAGCATTCCCTGGGGGATCCTCCCAGGCTGGGGGCTCACAGGCACCCTGGGAAAGAAGTCTGGAGGGATGGGAGGGCTGAACTTGCTGCCTCATCCTGCTCCCCCAGCTCACCAGCACTGCACTGCCTGCACTGGGAAAGCCTAATGGGGGAAAATAAATTTTAAAAAACCTCGCTATGAGTATTATTTGGCCACACTGAATAAAAAGATTTTCGTGCAACCTGCTTTAGAGGAAGGTGTCCCTGCCCACGGAGGTGGGGTTGGAACGAGTCGAGCTTTTAAGGTCCCTTCCAAGGCACAGAATTCCAGGATTCTGTGATCATCCTGTGCCTTTCCCGTCGGGAAGCTGCAGCGGGAGAGCTGCGGCCGCCGAGGAGCTGCGCTGACCCGGGGCTGTGTTACCTTCAGGAGAGGGTATGTCCATAAACCACACGTGTGCAGTAAGGACAGGATTTATGGATTGAGCCTTACTGGCTCCGGCAGCGGCTGCTGCCTCCCGGTCCCCCCCGGCGGCTGCTCCCGCCGCCCGGTCCTGCGGTGGAAGTTCAAGGTTTATCCGAGCCGGGAGCCCGGGAGATGTTTAATGGCAAATGGATGTCTGGGGCTTTCACAGGCGGGAGGAGGAAAACTTCCCTGCAGCCGAGGCAGAGCTGCCAGGCCCCGGCGCAGGTGAGTGCGGGTCCATCCCGGGGGCCTGGCACGGCACGGGCACAGGGAATCGCTGCCCCGGGCTCCTCCCGCTCCAGCCCCGCGGAGCCGCCTGGTTTTCACCTGATCAATAAAGTCGTGTCTATCGATCCCGACCGCTGCGTTCGCTCCTCCGCGGCCGCTCCCGCCCGGGGAAATTCGGGAGATTTCGAGCCGCGGGGATGCAAAGGGAGGGTTTGAGTGGTCAGGAAAGTGAGGGGCAGCGCTGCCGTGGGGCGGGTCAGGGACAGGGGACAAGGTGGGAGCGGCTGGAGAGTGGGGGAGCTGAAGCACATCAAGGGGTGCACTTTGGGGAGAGCCCGTGGGTGGGTAGGGTGGGTGCTGTGGAGTGCACAGAGGGAGGAAACGTGGTGGGAGAGCTGGGGTGCATAGATGGAGGAGAGCGGGGGTGCACAGACTGTGGGGTGCACGGTGGGAGAGAGGGTGAGCACAGGGGGGGTGCACTGAGGGGCCAGGTGTGCACATCCTGAGCACCGGGAAGAGGCCCTGGGGGCACCAGAGGACCCCGCAGGCTCCCCGGGGGTCGCACGGCAGGCGCTCCAGAGGGTCCCGATCCTCGTCCCCGCTTGCCCGTCCCCCCCGCCGCCCCTCGGGGGCTCCGCAGGCCGGGTCAGGCGGAGTGTGCCCGGCCAGCAGAGCAGCCGCCCGCTCCCTTTGTCAATGTCCAGTAATTAAAATGTCACCGTTTAATTTTCAGGCCTCTCGGAGCAATCTTTTCCTAATAAAGAGTCTAATCGAAACACTCCTTCCCCCGCCTCGGCGGGAAGGGCCGCGGAAGAGGCTGCGGAGGCTCAGAGCCGCCGCGGATCGATGGAGAGAAGCCCGGATTGATCGGCCTCTAAAATTAAATTTATTGGGGTCATGGTTTTATATGGTGCTGATACAACTGTTAAATGGGGAACATTCATTTCCAATAGGAGGCGTTTATTAAACTTCCACTGAATTAGACCGCCGTGATTTATGTGGCAATCTCGGCTCAGCCCTCCAGGAGCGCGGGGCCTTCCGCGCCCGCCACGCGTGATTATTTATTTATACACCCGTGACACGGCTCCCTAAGTTTTAACCTAAATTATCCACTGGCTTCGTCTGCCAGCGGCACCGGCCCGGGGAGCAGGGAAGGATGGGGGGTCCTGTCGGGGCGCAGCGCCCTCCCCGCCGGCCGCTGCCCCTCCGCGCCCCCCGGCCCCGGGAGGGTCCCCGGGGGGGTCCCCGGTTTGGGGGGGTGGCGGCGCCCGCAAACGTCCCGGCTCTCGCGTGCGGCGATCGTTGAGCGTTAATTAGAAATTCATTACAATTAAAAGCCGCGCGCACACGCCTTAATTACATCTGATTTTTAATTCCGAATCCGTGTTTACACAGTAAGCGAGACGTACCTCCTGATTATCCCCAATACTCTTTATACTGTACTAATTATGTAAATTAAACCTAATTAACTGACAAAAACTGCAGTCAATTCAACTGTTAAAAGATACTGCGGCTGCGAGGAGCGGGGCGCCGGCGGGGAGCGCGGCGGGGCCGGGGTCGGGCCGGGGGTCTCTCCCCGCCTCGGGGCTCTGCGGCACAGTTGGGGCGAGCCGGGGGCCGGTTCTGCCGCCCCGGGCACCGGTGGAGCTCTGCGGGCACCGGGGCACCGCACGGCCCGGGGAGGGCACGGCGGGGCAGCGCCGCATCCCCCCGGAGCCCCCCGGACCCCGACGTGCCGCCATGGGAGCGGCCCCGGGAGCGGCGGGTACCGGCTCGGTCCGTGCCTGCTCCCAGTGCCCCGCAGCCCTCCCGGTGCCCCGCAGCCCTCCCGGTGCCCCGCAGCCCGGTGTGGCCCCGCAGCCTCTGCGGGTGTCGAACGCCGTGGGATCGCCCGAACCCCGGCGGCGAGGGGGCAGCGGGGCTCACCGCGCTCCTGCCTCCGTATGGCCGGAGAATAGGGAGATGGGGGGGATAAATAATTAAAAGGTGAGGAATAATTACCGGCTCGGGTTGCGATCGTTGCGGGAAGGCCGCGCCGCAAGGCCCGGCCGGCAGCGCCCGCTCCTCGTCCCCCACGACGGGGCGGCCCGGGGGGAGCGGTGGTCGCTGTCCCGCGTGGGAGGGCGGACCGGGGGTCGGTGCCGCCGCGGAGGAGATGGAGGGCTCCGCGCCGGCTCCGCCGCCTGCTCCCGGTGCCGCTGGTGATGGCGGGGAAGGGATGGCGGGAGGGCACACACCAAAGTGATGGCTGGGGGCTATCCGCGCCGTTATTAACTTCTGTTTGATCAGTGTAATTGTGCCGATCGCGGCCGGACGCGATGATTAATTACAGTTTAATTAACGTGGCCGTGACGAGTGCCGCATGCGGGAACCCAACCCGGGCAGGGATGCGGCTGGAGGCCCCCGCCACACCGGCAGGACCTGCGGACACCCTGTCCCCCCGCCGCTCTGGGTCCGCCGGTCCTGCCGGCGTGGCGTGAGCCCCCGTGGGGAACGAAAAACACGAGCTCGCCCCCTTCTGCCCTCTCCTGCCGGCGATTTCGTTGCCGCCCGATGTCCCCCCCTCGCCGCCGGTACCGCTCCCGCACCCGCGCCCCGCAGCGGAGCGCGCATCCCGGCGGGGAGAAGGATGGGCGGCAGCAGCGCGTCCCCGATTTCGATGGGGTCCCTCCGCCACTCCCTCCGGGCTCCTCTTTTCGTTACCTCCCGCTCCCCCCTCAAACTTTCAACGAGCACCGCTCCCGCCGGGGTGTCCGCACGGCGGGAGGGGGATGCGGGGGGGGCGCGGAGCCCCACGCATATGCAGCGCGGGGCTGATCCCCGCTCTTACCTCGGGCAGCCCGGGCGGGTCCCCGCTCGGTGGCGGCCCCCCCCGTCCCCCCCCCCCCCAGCTCCCTCCCCGTTCACGCCGTGCCTTAAAGCCGCGCCGTGATTGACTGGAGCGCATCGGTGATTGACGGCGGCGGGGTCCCGGAGGCCGTTAATGTAAATATGCTGGTGCTAAGTGGGTGTGTCTTCCCGTTATTTTAGCTGTCACCGGATCAATGTGCAGCGTCTCCAAGTACGGATCCGGATCCTCCCTCGGTGGCGCGGCTGGTCACTCGCTCTTGTTGCATCTGTGCCGGGCGGACGCGGCGGCGGGGCGGGCGGCGGCCCCGCGGCGTCGGTGAAGGGCGCGCCCGCTGCCCGCCCGCCCCGCGCCCCGGAGGCTCCGCTGCCCCCGGGATCGGGCTCGGCGCGAACGGGGCCCCCCCGGCCGATGGCGGCCCCGGCGCAGGGCTGCGGCCCCTAGTCCCGAGCAGAGCCGGCACGTCCAGCAGCTCCACGGCGCGGTGAGTGCGGGCGGGCGGCGGGCGCAGGGGAGGGGAGCGATGGTGGGAGGAGGGGGGGGGGGGACGGAAAGCGGGGCGCGTTTTCGGGAGTCGCTCCCCGTTATTTTGTGTAATTACCACGGAAGCGGCTTAACCACCGGGAGCCCTCCCCGCTAAGCCAATTTGCCTGGCTCGCTGCTGCCCTTCTGCTACGTGCGGCGGGTGCTGCCCGCCCCGGCCCCTAATCCGCCCGCGCCTAATCGCCTGCCGGGGACACGACAAAGGGGCTCCGGGGCACCGCGCCCGCGGGCACCGAGCGCCAAGTTTGGGCCCGCCCGGTCCGGCCCGGGGCTCGGCCCCTCCGGCCCCGCCGCCGCGGGACGCGCCGGCCGCATCCTCTGGAGCCTTTCGTTGGAGCCCGCCCGGGGCTCGCCGCGGCCCGGCACGGCCCGGCGAGCCGGCACAAAGGGAAGGCAAAGGCAAGGCACGGCACCTCCCGGGGACTCGGGGAGGAAGGAAGCGGGGGCGATGACCCACCAGGACGCCCTTGCCCCGGGCTCCCGGGGCCGGGTACGGTGGCGCTCGGTACCGGCGGCCGCGGCGAGGGGGATGCGCTCCGGCCCCCCAGACCCCTCGGCAGGGGAGGGTCCTGGGGCAGCGCCTGGGGGGCTCTGGGCCGGTAGCGCCGAGCGAGGATCGGCGGGGCCGCGGAGCGAGGATCGGCCGGGCCTCGGAGCGGGGCCCCGGGAGCGCCTCTAACCCGTGCCTTTAACCTGAGCCTTTCCCCGATTTTGTTTTGCAGGGGCGTTTTGGGGGGGAATGGAGGCGATCGCCAGTCAGATGGGAAATGGGAGAGATGCAAGCTCCTCCCCAAATTCAAAGCAAGAGCTGCAGCCGTACCAGGGCTCCAATACCCTCAAGCCCAACCAAGTGGGTGAGACCTCCCTGTACGGCGTGCCCATCGTGTCCCTGGTCATCGACGGGCAGGAGCGGCTCTGCCTGGCGCAGATCTCCAACACGCTGCTCAAGAACTACAGCTACAATGAGATCCACAACCGGCGGGTGGCCCTGGGCATCACCTGCGTGCAGTGCACGCCGGTGCAGCTGGAGATCCTGCGGCGGGCCGGGGCCATGCCCATCTCCTCCCGCCGCTGCGGCATGATCACCAAGCGGGAGGCGGAGCGGCTCTGCAAGTCCTTCCTGGGCGAGCACAAGCCGCCCAAGCTGCCCGAGAACTTCGCCTTCGACGTGGTGCACGAGTGCGCCTGGGGCTCCCGGGGCAGCTTCATCCCGGCCCGCTACAACAGCTCCCGCGCCAAGTGCATCAAGTGCAGCTACTGCAGCATGTACTTCTCCCCCAACAAGTTCATCTTCCACTCCCACCGCACCCCGGACTCCAAGTACACCCAGCCCGACGCCGCCAACTTCAACTCCTGGCGCCGCCACCTCAAGCTCAGCGACAAGACGGCCACGGAGGAGCTGTCGCACGCCTGGGAGGATGTCAAGGCCATGTTCAACGGCGGCACCCGCAAGCGGACCTTCTCCCTGCAAGGGGCGGCCGCCGGCGGGCCCGGGGCCGGCTCCCCCGCCGCCAAAGCGGCCCTGCACCCTCCGCCGCCCGCGGGCCCCGAGCTGGCCCCGGCGCACAAGAGCCTGCGGTGCAGCGGGCAGGAGGCTGCGGGCGAGCGCGGGGCGCTGGGGCTCGGGGGGGCGCACGGCGGGGCCGCGGGCGCTCACGGCGGGGCGGGTGCGGTGCGCAGCTACCCGGTGATCCCGGTGCCCAGCAAGGGCTTCGGGATGCTGCAGAAGCTGCCGCCGCCGCTCTTCCCCCACCCCTACGGCTTCCCTGCCGCCGCGTTCGGACTGTGCCCCAAGAAGCAGGAGGAGGCGCTGGGCGGCGCGGGGGGCGGCGAGGCGGGCAAGGGCGGCGCGCTGCCCCCCGGCATGTTCTGGGGACCCCCGCACCCGCACCCGCACCAGCCGGCACAGCCGCCGCACCAGCCCGGCGCCGCCAAGGACAGCGGCGTGTACCCCTCGTTCCCCGTGTTCTGGCCGGCCGCAGGCAGCCTGCCCGTGCCGCCCTACCCCGCGCAGAGCCCGGCCAAGGCGGCCGCCACCGCCGTGGTGGTGGCGGCGGCGGCAGCGGCGGCGGCGGCGGCGGCCGAGCCGGCGGGGCTGGCGGGGCGGCACGGGGAGCTGGAGGGCTCCGAGCCCTCGGGCAGCGGCAGGAGCAGCGCGACCCCCCAGGAGGGCGCGGGGGCGGAGGGCGAGCGCTGCCCCAGCGCCCTGTCGCGGGCGGCGGCCGAGGAGGAGCGCTCCGGGGACGAGGCGCTGCTCGCCCCGCTGCCGCTGCCCAGGAAGGGCAGTTACCTGTCCGCCTTCCGCCCGGTGGTGAAGGACGCCGAGAGCATCGCCAAGCTCTACGGCACCCGCGAGGCGTTCGGCGGCGCCGGGCCCCGCGGCCCCGGGTACCTCTCCCCGGACTTCCTCAGCGAGGGCAGCTCCAGCTACCGCTCGCTGTCCCCCGGCGGGGACACGGCCGAGGAGCCCGAGGTGGACGTAGAGTCCAACCGCTTCCCGGAGGACGAGGAGGAGGAATCCGCCGCCGTCCCCGCCGCCGCCGTCCCCGCCGAGGGCCGGGAGCCGCCGCCGCCGCGGCTGCTGGCGGGGCCCGAGGAGCCGCCGCCCGCCGGGGCCGACGGGCCCGAGGAGAAGACGGGCGAGATGCCCGCGGAGGGCGGCCCGGCCCCCGACGGCAGCCCCGAGAGGAGCAGCAGCAGCAGCGGCGCCTACGAGGTGCGGGGCCGGGAGGGACCTGCCCTCGGGGGTCTCCGCGGGGCCGGCCCGGGGGCCCTGACTCGCTCTTTTGTAGGTGTTCGCTCCGGAGAGGGGGGAGCCCCTGCAGCCGCTGAAACCCGCCGCGTCCCTGGGAGCCCCCGGCGCCTTCCTCTGCACCCCCGAGGCCAAGGGTAACGCGGGCCGGGGACGGGCGGGCGGACGGGGCGTTCCGAGGGAGCGGCCCCGGGGGCGGCCCTCGCCGGCGGCTCAGCCCCGGGGGAGCTCCCGGGCCGCCGCTTTCGTTTGGGGGGATTTCGGGAGTGAAGTGAAACAAACGGTTCCAGGGCGGGGGTCGGGGCTGGAGCCCCCCCGGGCCCGGCGATGCTGCCGTGGCCGCGGCCGGTGCAGCGGGGATGGGCTGAGAGGGCCAAGCTCCTGCCCACAAGCTACTTTCCAACAGCAAAGCGATTAGGATGTCCTCTAAGAAGGTTTTAACGAGGGCTTTGTCCCTAATTATGTAATTAAGGATATATCAGGACCATACTTTCATTGCTTATGGTTGAAAATCGGTTTATTAACTTTAAGAGCAAGATAAAGAAGACAATCACTCCGCGGCAGAGGATTTAGAGACCAGAAAATCCTATCAGGACCAAAGGAATGTCTCTCATCCCAGCCCTGTAAATACCGACAGAGGTAAGCCCCACTCCGCGCTCCCCACGGGGCGATGCGAGGGCCCCTCCGCGGGCGATGTGGAGTCCGCGGAGCCCCCCCCGGCGGGGCTGACGGCGCTTTGCCCCCCCTCGCAGGCGAGGAAGGCCTCGCCATGGATGTCACCGGGACGCAGCTGGTGGAGAAGGACATCGAAAACTTGGCCCGAGGTGAGGCGGGGATGCGGGGCGAGGGGTGCGGGGTCCGGCGCCCTGATGGGGAGGGTTGGGGGGGGGGGTCTGGTGGCACCCCCCGGCCTCTCCCCGCGGCTCGAGGTATTTGTGTTTTGTGCAGGAGTGATTAACTCCTGTGATTAATGTAATGTAATGCGATTAGCGCCGCGCTGAGCCGCCTCCAGATGGAAAAGTGTGGGCTCCCCTCAACCCCGCCGTGTATTTTTAAACAGATGAGTTACAAAAACTGGTCCTGGAGCAAATGGAACTGAGGAAAAAGCTGGAGAGGGACTTCCAGAGCCTGAAAGGTACCGCTGACCCGTCCCCCGAGCATCCCCCGCCCCGGCCGGGGAGCAGGCCCCGCACCGGGAGCGGTGCTGACCCCCCGTCCCGCAGATAACTTCCAGGACCAGATGAAGCGGGAACTGGCGTACAGGGAAGAGATGGTGCAGCAGCTGCAGATCGTCCGAGGTAAGGCCTGGCCGAGCCTTTTTCTTTATCTCCTTTTAATTTTTTTTTAATCTCCTTTTATCCTCTTTCTTTCTTTCTTTCTTTCTTTCTTTCTTTTTTTATTTCCTCTTTCCTTTCTCCCTATTTTTTTTTTTTTTTAAATCTCTATCCTTTCGTGCCCTCCAATTCGTCTCGGCATTTCCAGCCGCCCCGCAAAACGGCTGCGAGGCATCATTACACGGCAGCGAATGAACCTTCCCTCTCACAGTAATTTCCACACGGGCTAAATTAAAAACCCGAGGCGTAAAATTACCTGGGCGCAGCCGCCAAGCCGTGCCCAACTTTGCACCCCTCGCGTGCCACCCCCCTTCCCCTCCCTCCTTTTTCCCCCCTTCGCCCTGCGGTGCCCTCGGGCCCAGCGCATCCCCGACGGGGCGGCCGCGCTCGGATTTGCCCCGGGCGCGGTGTGATGCTCCCCCCATCCCAGACACGCTGTGCAACGAGCTGGACCAGGAGAGGAAAGCGCGCTACGCCATCCAGCAGAAGTTGAAAGGTACCGCGGTGGGACGGGGAGAGAGGGGGACACAGAGGGTTCAGGGGGGGTTGCTCGGGCTGACGGTTCCATCCCTTCGCAGAGGCTCACGACGCGCTGCATCACTTCTCCTGCAAAATGCTGACCCCGCGGCACTGCACGGGGAACTGCTCCTTCAAGCCGCCGCTGCTGCCCCAGTGACCCCCCCGACTCCGGCCCCCTCCCCCCGAAGCCATGCGGGCACAGCCCACACAAGCCATTTCCACGAGGAGACACTTGTACATAGAGGATTCGGAGCCCGGCTTTCCTCGGACTGGCAATACGGCGGGGGGGCGGCCCCGGGCCGGCCGGGGGGGGAGCCGGGCCCTTCCCGCGCCCCCCACCCCCGCTCCGCCTCCCCCCTCCCTCCCTGTGTGTCCGCTTCTTCCACCCTCGTCCAGACTGGAAACAAAAGTGGCTATGTGCAATGGATATAAATGTACTGTGATTCTCTTGGTACAGTATTTGTCGGATTTTTATTTATTTATGATGTATATTTATCCCCCCTCCCCGCCCCGGGCCCCCTCCTTTATCCCCCTCCTTGTAAATTCTGGATGTAACGGCACTTTAACGGGCGGACCCGCGACTCCGGAGGCAGAACATCGCTCGCCCGCTCTGGGGACAGACCCCTCTGTACGTGATTTTGGTTCTTTAATAAAAACAGACTTTAAGAAGCCGCCTGGTGCGTGGGGCTGGCCCGGGGGGCGGGATTGTTCCCCCCCCCCGGGGGCGGGGTGGGTTCGCACGGCCCCATTGGCCGCCCTGGGGGTCTGCGCTGCCCCCGGTACCGGGGCTCTGAACTTGGGGGGGCTGCGAAGCTTCCCCGATCCCTCCTCCTCCTCCTCGCCGCAGCCGGGAGCTCATTAATGCCCATTTATATGCTCGTTTCACACATGAAGGTATCCCATTAATGAGCTCCGAGAGCGGGCGCCAAGTGCGCGCACACCTATTACCCCGAAATACCTGTTTTCAGCCCAGAATTAACCTCGCTCCGCAGCGGGATCGGGAACGGGACAGGGACAGGGAGCGGGGAGGCTGAACCGGGGTCCTGGGGAGCTCCGGGGTGGAAGGGACCGGGCGGGACTCGCCCCGGGAGCTGCGGGAGGGATGCACCGCGATCCCTCTGGGGAGGCCGGGATCGGGGAGAAGGATGCGGGGACAGGGAGCATCCCGGGGATCCGCAGCATCCCGGAGGCCGGGATCAGTGCGAGGGGAGAGGGTGGAAGGGGAGGATCACCCGGGGGGCTGCGCGGTGCCCACCCCGGCGGGGTCTCCGAGCGCGAAGCGGCCCCCGGAGCGCCGAGCGGGATGAGCCGGGAAGTGGTTTGCGGGGCTCGTCGGGCCGTTCCGCGGCCTGCGCCGCCACCGCGTGGGCTCAGCCGGAGGTGCAGCCCCCCCCTCCATCCTCCCTTCATCATTCCCGACCCCGGGATCAGCTGTGCCGGAGCAGGAGCAGAGAATCCCACCTACCATCACCTGAGGGGCAGGAAGCCCATCCCAGCCCGGCCATGTGGACATGGTTGGCTGGGATGAAGGTTAAAAACCCGTGGGGTGGGAGCGCAGATTTTTTGGGACTCTGTTTTTCTGAACTTCAGACAAAGTTCCTATGGCTTCTTTGCCCCATCCCTGGAAGTGTCCAAGGCCAGGCTGGACAGAGCTTGGAGCAACCTGGGCTGGTGGAAAGTGTTCCCTGCCCACGGCAGGGGTGGAACAAGGAGGTCTTAAAGGTCCCTTCCAAACCATTCCGGGATTTTCTGCTTTGAACGCTGACACCCTGCACTGTGTGAGCTGAAGGAGGTGTCTGAGGGGGAGCAGTGGAGCCGGTGGCATCTCTCATGCAGGTAAGAGCTTGGGAAGGGGGATCACCTGACTGGGAAATGGAAGGGGTGTGTAAATCAGGGAGCAGAATCAAGCTCTGCAAACCAAGAGGTGGTCACCTGAGGGGAATGAAACAGTTGGAGCCCTTTGGCTGGGTCACTGCTGGCACCTCACGGGCTGGGGGTGACCCTGGGGAGGGACCCCAGAGGGGCCTGGCCTGGGTGCCTGCTGTGCCCACCTGCCCGGGCACACCCCGTGTGGGGCAGCAGCGCCCACAAACACGGGCACAAAAATGAACTATGGCGCTGTATTAATATTTTCACACTACTTAGCTCTCATTAAAATGTACTTTGCAGAATTTAATATGCGACTTCAAATGACACAACGTATTAAGTGCTTAATATACTAGAAATTATGAAACTATTATAGTCTAAGTAATATGAAATAATTAGAGTGAATTAAACTTCACCGGCAGAATGAGGGAAAGGCTTCAAATTTTTTATTCTTTTTTTTTTTGGTCTCAAAATAGTTGAATGCAGTAATAGCCCCTGAAAATAAACAACCAGAGTTAGGATTTTTAAATAATTAAAGCAGGGAGAAGCTTGGAGTGTCTGTGCTTGAGCCTGTGATGCATTTGGCAGTGGGGAAGCAGAAGGTCTGTTTGCAGCAGCTGATGGAGTTGTTCTTTCAGGCCAGTGGCAGAGCAGCTCCGAGGAGCTGCTCACCAGACCTGCAGCCTGGCCAAGGCTCGGCCCCATATGCTGTTTCCCTCTTGTGCACAAGGCTGGTTGTTTGGAGCCGAGCAGACGTGGTGGCAGAGAGGGTTCCTTGTGGCCTGTGAGTCCCCTCAGCAGAGCAGGTCCCCTCCTAACGGGGGTGCCAACACCAGAGACCCCCAGTTCAAACCACAGGATGTGGTCTCTGGCTCTGGGAAGGGATTTGAGCCACGGTGTGGGTATTGGGGCTGAATTTCAGGGCTGATTTTCTGGCAGGAGGGGATCACCCTGGGGGGTGGGTGATCTGCAGCAGAGGTGCAAAGCACCAGGTTGAGCTGCCAGGCTTGGGCAGGGGGAGGAGGGGACTGTGTGGGACTGCACTGCTCTGGCACCCACTGGACACGGAGCAGGGCAGGGACCTGCTCTCTGCGTGTCGCTGGTCCCAAACCTGTGAGGGCAGCTCCCAAGGGGGGTGTCTGTCCAGCAGCAGCTCGGTGGAATTCAGAGGATGCCATGAATGAGCGGAGATTTAGGGTAGATTAGGTAGTTAGGAAGGAATTCCTGGCTGTGAGGGTGGGCAGGCCCTGGCACAGGTTGCCCAGAGAAGCTGTGGCTGCCCCTGGATCCCTGGAAGTGTCCAAGGCCAGGTTGGGCAGGGCTTGGAGCAGCCTGGGCTAGGGGAAGGTGTCCCTGCCCATGGCAGGGGTGGGACGGGATGATCTCCAAGGTCCTTTCCAGCGCCCTCCCTGATTCCATGGTGGCACCAGGAGGTGGCGTTCCCAGCTCCGCTCTGCTCCGCGCTGTTCCCGGAGTTTGGCTGGTTTTGAACTGAGGTTTTGTGCTACTTCCATGGAAACTACCAAAACTGCCCCTTGGGAATGCGCGTCTGAGCCGGGGAGGGGAAGCACAGACAGCTCAGCCTGGTCCGTGGGCTTATCCCAGCCCGGGGGGGGGACGTGGCATTTACCCTCACGGGGTCCCTGTCCTCCCTCCAGCCTGTCCCACTCTCTCTGGGACAGTCCCATCCTCCCCAGTATGGGCTGCTCCTCCCAGCGGGTGTCCCATCATCCAGGTGGATAATAAGGACAATATTGATCCCGAGAGATAGCTGCCAGCTGGACCTTGTGTCTGGACACAGCCTTTGCTCCTGGCAGTCTGGCCAGTTTTCCTACTATTCCACTTACCCAGTGTGTGTCTCCCTGGGCTGGCTCCGAGGATACCATGGAAGTTGTGCCAAAGGCTCTGCTAAAGCCAAGACAAATAAACCCCTTGGTTTCCCCTCCTCCACAGGGCCCTTTCGTCCCAGAGGGCACTCAGGAACAATTTGTGCCTGGAGAACCTGCACTGGCTGTTCCCAGTCACCGTCATCTTGGCCTCCTGGGAGTGCATTCCAGCAGGATTTGCTCCATCACCTTCTCAGGGTGATGCTGGAGAGGCCAAATGTTCTGCCCTGGCCACTCTGGTTCCTCCTCCTCTCCCAGACTAAAGCTGAGAGTCACATTTGATTTTTTTCCCCAGTCACCAGCATTGCTGAGACTTTTTGGGGATGATCCAGTGGCCCCCCAGTGACTCTGGCAGGTCCCTTGGGTGCTGCCCACCCAGCACCACAGACATCTGTTTGTCCAGGGGGCCAAAGTGGACCTGAAACATTCAGTTCTGACCAGAATGTGCCGTGAGCTGTTGGTTGCCTTGCCCCAGCAAACCCAAAAAAGCTCTTTCTCCAGGGAAAAATCCCAGCTCTTTCAGGATGTGTCTGGCTGTAAGGGCTGGGGACGAGGTGTGTGTTTGGTCCTTGCCTGGCTGGAGGTTCCCCCTGCCTTCATCTCCTGCGTTTTTGGGAAAACAATTTAATCTGAGCAGCGATGTGTCTGGCTGGTGTCCTCTGGGTTGAAATGCAGTGTTTTAGGGACAAGTGTGAACAGGACAGAGAGGGGCGGTGTGTGAACAGGATGAAGTGTCCACATGTGAGGAGATGTGGGTTTAATTAAATGGATTGAATTTTGGGTGCAAACAAGACTTTGTGCTGTGTGGACAAGAGAAGGGCGTGCACGGGGCAGCTCTGCCTCTCTTACAAAACCCTTTATTCCCATGTAACAAAGTGAACTCTGCGGTTCTCCTGGAAACTTAAAACACATTTTCCTTTTTTTTTTTTTTTTTTTTTTCCTCTCTTAAAAGCTGAAAATTCTTTGCTTTGATCTCCTTTCTGACTCTTAATGAAGCTGTGGGATCTGCCTCCCCTCATCGTGCCTGTTGTTCTCGCTCTGCTTTGCTGCCCAGCCCTGTCAGAGGCAGTGCTGGGATGGGCCCTCCTCTCTCCCCTCCCAAATATTTCACACCTCCTGACACCAGCCCAGCTTCAAAGCCCACAACAAACACGGAGGGCCCGCTGGAGGCCAGGCTTCCACTGCAGTCTGTCAGAGCTGAGCATTACGCATCCAGAGGTGGAATTTGACACTAACAGATGAATTCTCACTGTTTTTCCACGGAGGAATTGAGCTGCTGTTGTTGCCACAGTGCAGGTGGATTAACTGGGGAGGGGGTGGCTGAGGGGGACTGATGCCTGTGCTGGAGGTTTCCAGTCCATCCAGTGTTGGAAGCGGCCGTGGGATGACGGGGTCCCCAAGAACCTCACCCTGAAAATTTGGCTGCCCAGAGCCACTTGTGCTGTGCTGTAATTAAACTAATTGGCAGGCTGGGAAGGGGGCAGTGGGCAGGAGGCAGTGCCCAGGGCTGGCACAGGGAGCTGCAGCAGTGCTGGTCCCTCTCTTCTCATTGCCAGCCCCACACAGGGTCTTGAGCACCCCAAAGCCTGCCCATCCCTCGTCCCCAGCGTGTCTTGGGGTGGGTTCCTCATCCCAAACTGCCACTGGTGAGCTCTGAGTGACTGTGTCAGCCAGGACACACAATCCCAGAGTGGGTCAGGCTGGAAGGGACCCCTGGATGTCACCCAGCCCAACCTCCCTGTCCCAGCAGGGTCCCCAGGAGGAGCCACTCGGGCTTGTCTTCTGCACATCTCCAGGGAAGGTGACCCCACACACCCTCTCTGGGCAGCCTGTTCTGGTGCTCAGTCACCCTCACAGTAAAAACCTTCTTCCCAATGTCCAGGGGGAACTTCCTGGGCATCAGTTTGTGCCTCTTGCCTCCTGTCCTCTTGCTGGGCACCACTGAGAAGGTTCTGGCTCCTTCCTCTTGGCACCTTCCCTTCAGATACTTACAGAGACTGATAGGAGGTCTTATCTTAGTTTGCATCTTATTTGACCTTATTTTGGAGATCTCTTTTTGGGAAGCCTTTGCCCGGCTGTGCTCCCCCAGCTCTGGAAGCAGGAGCAGCCTTTGGCTGGAAGGGCCATTAATGTCACCTTTCCACAAGCGCTGTGCTCACAGAGGGACCTGCCAAGTGTAGCACGTTTTTAATTTGCTCTTTTCCCAAGCATTCCTGGGTTTATGGCTCGGCTCAGCCTGGATCCAGCGCTCTGTGCAGACAGAAAGCTCCCTCCAGAGGGTCACTCCACCCCACAGCCCCTGAGGGCTCCCTGGAGGGCACTGATGTGCTGTTTCCTGGAAAGCATCTGCCTAAGCAGGGGGTTTATGGTGGGTTTTGCAGAAAGCTGAGCTTTGGCAGCTGGCAGGGACGTTTGTCTGTGTGGTGGTTGTGTCTGACAGGCTTCTGGCTCAGCACAGGTTTGTTGCTCTGCCCTCTGCTTTAAATGCTTAGTTGCTGTCAGGTGGTATGGACTTGGGAACGTGTCAGTTGTGTAAAAATGGAAGAGGGAGGAAGGGGGGAGAAAAAAGGAGAAACCTGAGAAAAATGCATTTTGAGTGATGCCTGCACCAGGTTGAGAAGCACATTTGCAGTTTCTTTACCATCTGTAGCAACTTGTCCAAAGCAAACATTACCAGTCAGTCCAGCTTTGGCTGCATAATTGCCATAAACCATTGCAAGGGCATCCAGAATAGCACGGCCCTGGAACTACTTCTAGGATTAGGTCCTACTCCCTTGAAAAATAAACCTTGGCAAAGAGCTCAGTTCTCCCTAATAAAAATTCCATTTTCACAGCTCTAATCAAGTTTTCCAGAGCTCTGGTCCAAATTAGAAACTGCTCACAGAATATCTGACCCAGGAGAACAAGATGGAGCTTTTCATTTAAAGCAGCACCAGACTGGAAATTTCCAAAGTTTGCCAGTGGCTCACCTGTGGCAGAGCTGTGGAGTGTGTCCCAACAAATCCATCCCTTCCACGGCAAAGCTCCCGGTCCCTGCTCAGGGGTGGAAGAGTCTCCTTTGGAGGACTCTTCCAGAAATGGGATCTCTCTTCACAGCCAGGCTGGGAGAGCTGGGGGGGTTCCCCTGGAGAAGAGAAGGATCCAGGGAGACCTGAGAGCCCCTTGCAGGGCCTAAAGGGGCTCCAGGAGAGCTGGAGAGGGACTGGGGACAAGGGATGGAGGGACAGGACACAGGGAATGGTTTCCCACTGCCAGAGGGCAGGGAGAGATGGGAGATTGGCAAGGAATTCCTGGCTGTGAGGATGGGCAGGCCCTGGCACAGGTTGCCCAGAGAAGCTGTGGCTGTCCCTGGACCCCTGGAAGTGTCCAAGGCCAGGTTGGACGGGGCTTGGAGCAACCTGGGCTGGTGGAAGGTGTCCCTGCCCACGGCAGGGGGTGGGAAGTGGACGGGCTTTAAGGTCCCTCCCACCCCAAACCATTCTGGCATTCCATGAACTTGGCCATCCAAGTGACAGTAGAGTCTGGAGCAGAAAGGAGGAAGCCCCAGCCCCAGTTCATCTCTCAGGCTGGCTGGGCTGAAAGATGCTCAGAAACATAAAAACCCCGGGCAGGATCGTTTCTTAAACGCTCACGTGGGCTCCTAATTGTGGAAACATGTTGGATTATGTGATACCATGGGGTTATATAACACCTTTTATGAAACTCTTGGCACGAAAACAATGCATAAAAATAACAGATGTGGCAAATCACAACCATGTTCGGGGATCTTTCTGCAGTTCAGTTTAGTGAAAACAATAGACTCGGTTTAAATTGGGAGTCTTTTTTGTTTTTTTTCCCTCCAAAAAAATGTCTAAGGGCAAAGATGTGTTGGACAGGATAAAAAGGCTGAAAGTGCAAAAGGGGTTTCTCCTAAAGAAGTCTGGAGGTGGTTGAGAACTCCAGGGTAGCACAGGGTGTGAGAGGGGATGGAGATGACCCTCCCTACCTTCAGGGAGATCTTCCTTCTAAGCCAGGCAAGGGAAAAGTGGTCCTGAGGCGTGTCCCGAGGGAATGATGGTGAATCAGCATCCTGAGTGAGGACCAAGTGTGCAGTTGCCTTTCTAGGACCATCACGCTGCAAATGTGGCACTTGGGGACATGATTGAGATGGGCCTGGCAGTGATGGTTGGACTCAATCTTAGAGGGTTTTTTCAACCTTAATGATTCCAGAATCACTTCTGCAGAACCCAGAGGGGTGCCCAGGGTGAACTGGGAGTGCAGGAGGGTCTCAGCAGGGTGGGTGTCTGACTGCACCCAGCCTTTCCCCAGCCCAGGAGTTCTCCCAGATGGGTTTGCAGCGCTCCACAGGAGAGGTCCTGGGTGTCAGGAATGTGGCTTTCCCGTGCTTTCGTGAAGCTGTGCTGCTGATAAGAGGCCCCTCAGAGCCTGTAATGGGAGCAGGATCTGCCCGAGAGCGAACGCGCCGTGACTGCCCCGGCGGATAACGAGGAACAGGCTCCAATTAAACACCAGTTCCTCCTGTTTGTTGTGGTACACGGTGTCCTGAGCACCCAAAACCAGACCCAGGGCTTTAAACTGCGAGGCAGTGCTGGAATAAGGAATTGGATCTGGCTGGGAGTCGTGTGGGGTTTTAATCTCCTTCCTGGCTATCAGCCTTTGTGCAGTCCATTTCTGCTTTGGCACAAGCCTTGGCTCCAGTTGGCATTTGGGACCATCCTGGTACCACAGTGCTTCCCAGAACTGAATTTGGCCTCCACTCTGCTCCACTATGTCCCATTAATTCATAATTCATTGTTTGAGAGAGCCCAGATGTGAGCGCAGGACCGGTCGCTCCGGAGCCGTTTGACCAAGAGGTGCCAATTATTTCTTGGTGTTATCTGAAGGAATTTTGGTTCCCAGATGGGAGAAAACTGCAGGACATCTTCAAGGGAAAAGGGAAAACCAGGACTAATAGCCTTTCTTTATTAGTGGAGAAAAGGAAGATATTTTAGCTAAAGGCTTCCAACTTAAAAAAAAGAGGAAAATTTCAAGTGAAAGAGAGAACTTACTGTTTGGAAAGAGTCTGCAGGGTGGAGACATCGAACTGAAAGGGTCTTGTGTAACTTTGCTTTTTAGGTCTAAGACTAAATTCCCTCATTTATTCCTTTGCTTTACCACAGGGAGATGGCAGAGGAATGCTAAGGAAGAGACTGATTTTTGGGCTAGCTGGAAGCATGTGGCATCTTCCAGGATCGGCCCCAGACACTTCTGTCTCTAATTTTTGTCCAGACAGCTGATATTTCATAGCTCTTCCCATCCTCCAAGTCCTCTGCAAGTGTTAAGTATTTTTGCATCCAGCAAATGGAACAATAACGGAGGACTTAATTTTCCCATCTGTCAACTAGTCCTGAACAAATTGTACATCTTTCTCTTTAGAGTGAAATCTCAGCTAAATTAAAAGCTTTAGTGTTCATTTTCATGTAACAGAGGTTCTGAAAGAAATTCTGTCATCACATTTCTGCCTGAGTTTTTTTATTTTTTTTTTTTTTCAAACATATTACAAATCACAGAAGCCTCGTTTCTGTAATTTGGCGACGGTGGCTCTATCTTGGGTATCCAAGCTTGGCTCGTGCTGCCCCAAAAGTTACGTACCTCATGTTGAAACCAGAATTGTCATGGAATCAGGGAACGGTTTGGGTGGGAAAGGACCTTGAAGCCCGTCTCATTCCACCCCCTGCCATGGGCAGGGGCACCTTCCACTGGCCCAGGTTGTTCCAATCTGGCCTTGGACACTTCCAGGGATCCAGAGGCAGCCACAGCTTCTCTGGGCAACCTGTGCCAGGGCCTGCCCACCCTCACAGCCAGGAATTCCTTCCCAGTATCTCACCTAACCTTGCCCTCTGGCAGTGGGAAGCCATTCCCTGTGTCCTGTCACTTCAAGTCCCTCTCCAGCTCTCCTGGAGCCTCTTTGGCCACTGGAAGGTGCTCTCAGTTCTCCCAGGACCCTTCTTTTCTCCAGGCTGAGTTTCTGAGGAAAAATGCTGTATATGAAGGAGGGTCAGTGGTGTTGGTAAGGGAAAGCTCAGGGGCTTTGGAGACGTTTCTGTGCTGCTGCAGAGCTTGAGGGCCACGAGCAGGTGGTGATGCCATGGGCTCCATCCTGCCCTGCTGAGGATGCTGAGCACAGGCTGGGCTTTGCTGTTCCCCAGACAGTGTTTGGAAGAATTCTGTTTGTCTTGGGCTTGACCTTCCAAGGCCACTCTGAGTTTGGCTGGTTCCTGTGCGTGTGGGAGGTGCTGGCACATTCCAAACCCTCTTGGTGGGCTCTGGAGCTGCAGGACGTGGTGGCTCTTGGTGACTTGTTGACTCTGGGCAGGCCATGGCAGCTCTAGGCCGGGTGGTGCTGCTCTCCTTGCCCTCTCAACCCTGGATCTGCAGCAGGGGGTAACACAGGAGGTGCCTGGGGTGCAGATATCCCCTTGCCTGCCCCATCCTTGCTTCCTTGTAGTAGATGCTGTCCGTCCTCACGTCATCCTCCCCCAGCATCACCCATCTGGCAGGCTCAGATAAGGGCTGAGAGGGCAGATAAGAAGCTCTTCCCCTTCTCCTCCCTCGTCTGGAGCGCCAGCAAATGGTGAGGCTCCACTTCCACAATCCCACTGTTAAACCCATGGGAAAGTGGCACCCAAAGGCAACGGGTCACACCTCCCCCCTCGGTCTCTGGAAGGCAGATTTGTCAATGCAAATCTGGGGTGAAAGAAGGGAAATAGTAACAAAAACCCAACTTATAGCCAGGTTCCCCTTCTCCTCAGCACCCCACCGGGTCTCTCAAGCCACCCTTGAAGTTCCAGGGTAGGTTTACCTTGAGCAAAGCCGCGTTATGTGATGTGGCAAAGGCACACCCTAAAAGAGACAGGTAGGAATTTGGCTCTGGAGCTGTTTTCATTGGAAAACAAAAGGGTTTCTGTGACAGTCTGGAACAAGTGCCAGTGAAAGGGTATGAACTCTTTGCAGACTGTGGTAACAGCAGAATATTGCTCACAGGGTTCCTACAAGTCACCAGGAGCTTTTCCCACCCCTCTTGATGAGGCAGCTTGAGTGCAACGAGGTGATGTGGTCCAGCAAATGGAGAAAACAGGGCAAAACCGCAACTTTTACTTGCTGTCTGCCAGCTCCTCCCTCGGCAATGCAATCCTAGAGGGGCATCCATGGATGCAGCAATGCATCCACCGTAGGACTTTCACCATCAGAGTCCCAGGAAGCCGTGGCAGGGCTCCAGCAGGAATCCTCTGGGCTTCACAGCTGCTGGGGTTTCTGCTGCTGTACAAAGGAAGTGTGAGAACTTCCCCACCACACCAGCGATAATGAGGTAGGAGAGGATGCAAAGAGGCTGGTTCAGGTGCTCCCTGCTCTGAGCTCCCGTGCTGGAAGCTGCCACGGCAGCAGTTCCAGCTGTGGGATCCACGGCACGAGCTTTGGAGCAGATCAGGTTCAAGTGCTTTTGCTGGGCTGTGCTGGCTCGTGCTGCAGAGGGGATAAATTATGATGTCAAAGCAGGGAGATGCTGTCACACACCCATCTCCCCCTCTGGGGTCAAGGTTCTGCTTTGTAGCTCAGAAAGCCATTAGTGCAGTGGAAACCACATGGCCAAGAAGGGGCAGAGGAAAGTCTGGTGTGTGTTTGGGTCAGAGCTGCAGACAAAAGGCTCTTTGTGCTCAGAGCTGACAATGACAAATAAAGAGGAACCTGTTGATCTGGGAGAGAAATGGAGGATTATGAAAAGATCACATGGGGAGAAAAAGACCTTGGCTGTTTGTCTGGGTCTCTGCTTGTCCTTAAAATGCTTTCTGTGGCCGTGGCGTTATTTGTTAATGCAAAGATTGTCTCCTGCTCGTGGCTGCCTTTCCCTAACCTGCAAAATGCTAGCTGTGCCTACAGATGCTGCCCCCAGACCAGAGAGGTGATACACTCTCAGCTGGGCCCTTGCCATGTGTGAGGTGCTGTGATTATAACAAATGTTTGCAAATCCCTCAGAGCACCAGAAACACCAAACGCTAAAAAAGAGTGTCTATCCAGCCACGATCATAAATACAGGACACAAAGGAAACCCACTAGCAAAACGCCTGTAATTCAACAAAGTTCCTGGAAGGAGCCCAAAAGCTATGTCTAATGCTAATAATAAGCATATTTCCCAAAGGTACCATTTGATTTCTATCCAAAACTAAACATATTTGAAGCTCTGCCTGGCCGTCATTGTATAGTAGATTAACTGGGGCAGTTTAGTGTGTGACTAACTTCATAAAGCCTTCAGCCAGGTCTGAAGGAACAGCAACAGTCTTGACAAGGCTGGGCCACAAAACACTTCACAGATAACGTGGTGCTTTTTCACAGCAAGTCTGGAAAAAAAATAGAGCAGGGCTTTGGTTTCGTGGCACATCTGGCAAGTGCACAGTTCTGGTCGGTGTGCAGAGAACAGGCTGAACAGAAATATTTATACTGAGCATCGATGGGCTGCCTAAAATGACCTCCAGAGTGTATGCAGTGCACCATAGATTTTTAAAAAATCTATTCCAGCCCATTATGCTCTGGAATGGATCCGAGTCCATCAGTGTGGGCAGTGCCAGGGAGTCTCTGCCTTTGCTGCGGTGAAGGAGACCTATGGAAACGTGTTTAATTCAGAGTAAAGCGGGGGGGGTGTGAGGGGGAAATAACAACAGAATGCTTTTCCTCTGGTTTTATTTATCTTTACAGCTGAAGAGCCTGAGCTGGGGAAGGTGAGTGGGAAATGAAACACAAAGGGAAAGGTCCCTCGCTGTTCTTTAAGCACTGGTCTGAAATCAATGCACATAATGCACTTGGAAGGGCTCTCTCATTTACTGGTTTTCAGTAAATTGCTGGGCTGTGCTTCCCAGTGATAATGTGATAGTCGTGGCTGTGCCAGGAAGAATATACTTTAAAAGAAAAAAAAAAATCAAACAAACAAAGAAGGGAGCAATTCCCTGCAAGCAGCATTTGGACAGTTTAGTCTGGGCTGCCCTGAGTTCTGTACGTTAACCAAGAAATCCCCAGGCTGCTGCCTATCTCTCCAGGAGGAACAGAGCGTGGCCTGGCTCTCGGGAGTTTGTTCCAAAGACACAACAAACCACTTTTAAGCAAAATATCCTCCTGCAGAGAGAGGGAGGGTTGGAGTCCCCACCCCTGGAGGTGTCCAGGGCAGGACTGGCTGTGGCACTCTGGGCTGGGGGACAAGGTGGGGATGGGGCACAGGGGGATCCATGGGCTGGGAGGGCTTTTCCAGCCTCAGTGATCCTGGGATTCCTGCTCTCCAGGCATTTTCCAACCACTGCTCTTCCTTCTCCCTTTGCCATCCTCATCTTCCCCCCAGTAGTGGGTGATGAGCTCCCAGTGACTGCTGGATTAGGCTTAGGGTCCAATTATCCTCATTAATAAACTAATAATTCCTAGTTCAAAGGGGGTTTGCTATGGACAGCCCCACCAGGGATTTAGTGCTTGATACTGGAGTTGGTGTTTAGGTTTTCTTTTAATAATATTTTTTAACTGGAGGCAGCTCTATTTATATATGCTCTGGGAGGGTAATTTTATGGGTAAATATAATCTTTATTAATATTTTCTTTGTTAATTCATTGATGTTAGTAAAGAGCTTTGAAGATGAAAGCGCTGTATGCAATAAATATTAACATTATTCCAACTTATTTTAATGTTGCCAGCATTCCAGCTCCATCATCTTTCATCCAAGAATCTCAAAGTGCTTTCCAAATGTTAATTAATTTCCTCTCAACAGTCCAAGGAGGTACCTATTATTATCTTCATTTCACAAAGGAGTCATTCTGAGTGCATTTTACCCCATGACTTGGCCAAAATCAGGTAATATGGCAGGAGTTTATTTGGGACGGAGCCAAAAATTCCTGCCTCCCGTTCTCCCATCCTTGCTGCTGGACAACATTCCCTTCCTGGGAGTGGGGTGTGACACTCACAGTGCTTTCATCAGGTGCTTTTATTGGTTGCTCTTAAAAGAAAAAAATAGACTCTGATAAAATGCCCCACCCAGGGGCAGGAGAGGAAACGAAACTCTTCAGAATCAGGATGTTCACAGCTATTAGCTGATGAATTTTCAGCATTTTTTTTTTGATGTCCAGAAGTAAATCTTAATGGGATGCTGGTTTAGAGTCCTACTGTAGAGTCAGAATCTTATAATCCTTCCTTTAAGGAGTATTAAAATAGAAATATCTTCTCGAATGCTGCACAGCTGAGGAAATGCTGTGGTGGAGAGCACAGGTGAGCGCTAAAGATCACCCTTCTGCAGCTGAAATGTCTCCTAAAACGCTCTTCCCAAACCACAGGGTGAGTTACTGATGAGACAAGAAGAGCATTCAGAGCCAGGGTGACTCCAGCAGTCCATGAGAACAATGCAAAGTTCAAAAATAGCACTATTGACTGGTGGAAAAACAACATACATATAATTTTCAGGTAATTACAACAGCATAATTAGTTGTGTTGTTCTCATATGAGCCATCTGCAATGAACTCTGCTTGCTGCTGGAGCTCAGCTTTATTCCCAGCCTTCCCAGGACTGCAGAGATTCTTTAGGAAGAGTGATGAGGTAAAAAGGGAAGATGTGAGTATTTCACAGCAGATGCCACCCTGGTGCCAGAGAGCACAGCCTTGTGCTGGGGCTTCATCCAACTCCACCCTTTAGGCAAGATGAGACCCAAAGAGCTGGGAGAGATGAGCATAATCTACTCCTATAAATCCAGGAATTCCATGTGTGGTCCATCATGGAAACTGTGGGACAGGGAGAAGGAAAGAGACTCAAACTGTGACAGGTGTGACTGATGCACTGTGCAAAATTGATATAAATTAGGATTGTATGGAAAATATTAGTATTTCACAAGCACTGTGAGAGTGAGGGAATGGGGAGAATAACATGTAACTTTACTCTCAATCAAAGCTCTGGAAAATTTAGCACCTTGATTATTTCTATTTGCCCCAGGTTTTGCTTATTAAGAATTATTTAGTGTATGAAGAAACCAACTTCCACACTGGGATGTTGCAGTCTTACAAAAAAAATCACTTTTAATTGGAATGAGAGACTTTACCCCAGTGCAAACCTGGGTTTGTTGATGCTGTAGGTTTGTACAGGGTAATTAAAAGCCTGCCTCGCCTCTGTGACGATATTTTGGAAATAAATGCAGCTTTTTGTAGTTTTCTGTCCTCGTTTTGGAATAGTTCTTGGCCAGTTTGAAGCTGCTGAAGGATGTGATGCTCTAGGTTTGGACATGGCCCTCTCAGCTCCCTGGGGAGCAGCCACGTCCTGCTGCAGTTGTTTTTTTACTCCTTGTTCTTTTACTACATCCACACATTATGAAAATGGGTGCTAATGACAAAAAAAAAATGCTAATTGTGATTCATGGAAATGGAATTTTGTTGACCAAAATTGCGGATTTAACTCGGCCAAAGGAAATGCTTTTACAACTGTAGATGAATATCTCAGGAATGGCCATTTCTTTGGAGAGAAAAAGCCATTCCAGTTTTAATTAAAAAAAAAAAAAAGGATAATGATGTAAAAGAAAAGCAAATAAAGGTGCAGACAGAACTAGATCCACTCAACAGCGGCAATAAAAGGTCCAGAAGTTAATTTTAGGTGAGTGAAATTAATGTAGAGTGGATGCAAGGCTAGGAGGGTGCTTGTCTCAGCACAAACCCAGTCCCCCATGACATAAATCTCCTCCTGGAATCCTGGAATGGTTTGGGTTGGAAGGGACCTTAAAGCTCATCCTGTTCCACTCATGATCCAGTGATACTGGGGTGGGAAGGATGAAGAAACAGTTTTGAAGAATGGGCTGATTGTTGTGCCCTGGACTATTGTCTTGCAGCTGCGAGGCTTTGTGGAGCGGTGGAGGACAGAGGGAGCGGAGCTCGCCTTGGGATGTGGAATTCCAGGCAGGGAATACAATCTACAGGGCATTCAAAAATCGAGGAGTGCAGTTAAAGTCCTGTTAGATTGATAAAAATGGCAAGGGGGGGGCAGAGTTTGTCCCGTGGCCACGGCAGGCTTTGGGTGCTCGGGGTTGGAAATGAGAACAGAAATGAGGGAAGTTGATCCTGGGAACTGAAAAAACAGGAAATACGAAATGCAGCTGGCATGTGTCACCCCATGACGCTGTGCACGGCATTCTGGGTTGGAGTAACTCCCTCACATGTGCTTTCCATGTTGTTAGACCAGGAGATCTAAGGATATATAACAGTGACATCAGCAAAATGGTCCAGTATTGTCCCCTAATTTGGGGGTTTGGGTGATTAACTCCCCCCCCCCCTACCCTGGGAATTCAGATAAGTCAGGCAGCAAAGCTGTGATGAAACTTTCTTTTCTAAGTAAGTAGCAGCCCTTGTTTGGGCCAAATCTGCAAGCTGATGGTAACCTAATATGATATAATTGAATGTAATATTGCTCTTGGATGTGGATTTAGGGGGAGGTGTGTGCACCAGCCAAGTCCCAGTCACTCAGCAGGAACTCGCTCCACGGCATCGTGAGCACTGCCACGTATGTTGCTTATAAAAAATGGACTTATTTTATCAGACAGATTTGCTACTCCATTTTCTACTCACGCAGCCAAGGAATTTTCACTAAAATGTACCTCTGTGGCTTCTTTTTGTCCCTCAGAAAAAGTTATTTCAGTGACACATCTAAATATTTTTAATGCCTCTGACAACCTCAGATTTCAGTGGCTTGGTCGTGTTTTCTATCAAGAAATAGGAATTGAGAATCTATCATTAAATGAGTTGTACTCAGGATCAAAAATGCCCCCCAGTACTTTTAAGCAGAGAGTAAGTTTGAACTATTAGACAAAGAGGGGAAATTCTTGGAGACTCGGACTAATGAAAACAATATGCTGGTAGAAAAATTGCATATCTGTTTTAAAAATGTTATTGTGTCTGAACATGGTTTTAAGCAAGTGAGTTACATGACACGATCCATTTTTTGACAAGTTACAGAATGGGAAATTAGAAGAAATGGGGGTGGGAGGTGAAGTCTCGGGCCATTTATTCTACTGAGATATGGCCAAAAGGGGGAAATGAACTTCTGAAAATTGGGAATTGAAAATATCAAAATTCTGAATGGTTGAGGAAAATACTATTCTTTAGTCTTCTCCAAAAGGTCAAGAGAAAAAATTTTGGAGCTTTAGCTCAGAAAGAGGACAACTGGAAGACTATTGGGGGTATTTTTACCTACTCCAGTTGCACCCCAGGTATGTCTTTTTAAAATTAAGACAGAACCCTGACAGATCTGAGTGTTGCCATCGCAGCCAGAGCTGCAACAACTGGGAGCACCTTTGAAAATCACTGTGTGTTGACAAAGTCTTTTCTTGGCAATAAACCATCATCTGAGAGTCAGGAGCAGAGAGGAACAAAATTTCATTACATGTAAATAATAGTCTAAATATAGAAGCACAGATTGTTTTTCTCATTAAGTTCCTTCTTCATACTAAAGCATATCCTGCTTTTAAAAACAAGTGACTATCAAAAAGTCCAAACTGAAAAATAAGGGGCCTGCACGAGCTTTGTCTGTACAAAACCCTGACAAGTATTTTAAACCAAATTTTCGGTACCCTCTGTTTTAGTTCGCTTCCTTATTTTAATGGAGCTGAAGACATTCTCAGCCTGCTTTATTTAAAGCCAGTTTTGAAAGAGGACACTGTGGTTTATGGCCATGTGTCAAGTTTGATAGTGCTATGCCATGATTTAGCAAAACACTTCAAGCACACGTCCACATCCCACTGAATTTGGTAGGAAGTGAAGAAGCAGAGGAAAAACTGTTTGCTGTGCAGCAAGCAGCCTCATTCAGGGGAAAAAAAAAAAGTAATTGAAATCAAAAAGGATTTGTCTTCATACAATTAGAGACCGTTTCTGCCAAATTCCTGAAACGAGACACAAACTCATCGATCACGTTAGATCCTGATTATTAAACAGACTGAATCATTTCAGATGAAGGGTTCCAAACTGGGCTGCTTCAGACCACTGAAATAGATGGGCTAATTATGGGACCCGTGGGCGTTCTGGGGAGTCAGCTGACTTTTTATTTTTTTTTTTAGATATCTTGCCGAGCACCCTGCCCCCTCCCCAAACCAGCCTCTTCGACACCCTGATAAGTCTTCATTACATGCAGGATTAAGCTGGAGTATCGGAGTGTCACTTATCAGCCTCTTCTAATTGCTCCTCATTTCCTGAGTGCTTCGTTTGATATGCTGAACGGAAAAGAAACCCACGAGAACAGTGGATATTTGGATATCTGCAATAAAAGCGGGGTGTAGACATGGCCTGGAGATGAGAGAGGGGTCCCAGCGAGGAGTCTCCTGGATTTGCTGTCTACAGTCTGGAGACCAAGCTGGGGAATATTTCTGGGAGAAATGCTTGGAAATGGAATGTTTGGAAGGAGATAGGAGTTCTCTTTGGTCAGAGAATCGGGACTTCATATATATACATATATATATATATATATATATACACACACACACACATATTCATTCATATATATTTATATATATTCTTATGAATAAAGAGGATGGTATCAAAAACCTACTTACTAGAAAGACATTTGACACCACTCTCCCCTCAATGCAAACTACCTAATTTTAAATCGTGGGTAACTCCTCCGGTCATATGGGATGAATTATAACTCAGTAATAACCAGGAGTGGTAATCTCCTTACCACATGTTCCCTGGGTGGCCCCAAACACACTTTAATCTATGGAGTGGAGACAATAATGTTTGGTTGGTTTTTTTTTTTTTTAATTTCTGTCTTGCAATGCACATAATCTAAGTGCTTTCTGAATGTAAAGTTGGGGTTTATGGAAGCTATGGAAAAGTAGGAAACTGTGTTTCATTTTTTCTCTTCTCTGCATCAAGGTGAAGGCCAAGTGAAGAGTCTCGTGGTGATCTGTATTTATAGAGTAACACACAGGTAAAAATAACTTGAATGAAGCCAAAGTGACTTGAATATTTGTATTTAATCTGCCCAATTCACAACTGATTCTGTCATCTCGCCAGGCAGCAACTTTGATGTATATTTTCCTCTCTGTATTACCTGGTCTGCTGTTGGAATAACCCACATTTTACTCGAAATTGACATGAAATGGTCAATTTGCATCTCAAGGCTCTGCTCCGGTTCCTTAGGCCTCCCAAGAACACCTGTATTGCTGTTCCTCGCTAAGAGGAAAACCCGGGCAAGCTCGTGATGATTCCCTGAACTTTTCTGCAGAAGCCCAGGGGAATAAAACTTATTATTTATAAAACTCATCATTTCCCGCTTGGTGCAGATCAGGAGCCTGAGGGTTCCACACCGCCCCCAGGGACCCCAGCCCCGTCCCGTGCTGCTCCACTCCTAAACTACTTAAACCCGCGGATTAAGCAGCAGGAATCAGAGTTGCAAATTCCAATTTTAAATAACTTTATTTATTACTACATCGACGCGCATCCACCGCCCCCCGCTGGTGCTCCGGAGGGTCCCGGGGCTCGGGTCCCTCAGGGGGGCGTGGGTCCCTTAGGGAGCGCCGCCCGCTCCCCTCACGGAGCGACCCGCGGGGGCCGCGCTGGAAAAGGGGGGAAACTTTGCGGGCAGGGCGGCGGCGGCGGCAACACGGTGCCAGCGGGGCGGCTCGGGGAGCCCCGCGGAGGGGCCGGGGGTGGGGACCGAGGGTCTCTGCCGAAGGGACCGGGGTGGGACCCCCGCCCGAGGAGGAGGCACAAAATGGCGCCGCGATTCAAACGCTGCGCGCCGGGAGCGGGCGGGGCGGCGGGAGGGGGGGGGGCGGTGTCCCGGCGGGGTTCACTGCGCCTGCGCGCGGCCTCGCAAGATGGCGGACAGTGCGGAACTAAAGGTAAAGCGCAGCTCGGGGTCCCCCCGCGGAGCGGCCGCGGCCGGGACGGGACGGGCTGGGCTGGGCCGGGGCGGCCGCGGATCCCGGCGGGGCGGGCGCGGCGGGGCGGCCGCCGGCAGCGGGGGCGGAGGGACGGGGAGAGCGCCGGCGGGCGGCACGGCGCGGAGCTGCCTGCCTTCCCCTGGCCGCCCCCCCTTCGCCGGCCGCGCTCCGCCGGGGCAGCGCGCTTGGCCCCGCTCCGCGCCCGCCGGGTCGGGCCGCGCCGGGCGGGCTGCGCGGGCAGGGGCGGCGGCCTCGCCGGGCTCCCGGGGGGTGCCGGCCATGGGCAGCGCCGCCGCTGCCGGGGCGGGGGAAGGAGCCCTCGGGCTCCCCGCGAAGTTTGCGGGGAGTGCGGCGGTGACAGCGCGGGCACCGCGCCGGGCGGCCCCGCTCGCCGCCCGCCCCGCGGGATCCAGCGCGTCACGGGCAGAGCTGGAGGAGTTCGGCGGGGCTGAGCTGGCGCCGGTCCCTGTCACCCGTGGAAAAGGGGCGCTCCGGCCGCCCCGCAGCGCAGCTGGGGCTCCCTCGGTGCGGCCCGGGGGGCGGTTCGGGGGGCTCGGCACGGGGAGCGGCCCCCGCGAGCTTCGCCTTCCACCCCCTCGGCCTCGGGGAAGTCGCCACGCACTTTGCAATAGTCACTTCAGTTATCCAGCAGGGATTTTGAGGAACTGTCGTAGCGGGCGGCGGGGGCATCCGCTCTGGTCACACGCCCAAAAATCCAAGGAAAAGCGCCCCCCCCCCCCCCCCCCCCGAAAAAAAAACCCCAAAACAACTTTGCCGTGGCTTCGATGCCGGGCGTGGGGCTGCAAACCCTGCCCTGCACGCCCGGCAGCGCGGGGAAAGTTTGGGAGTTTGGTCGCAGTTGCCACGGGGTCGTTATTCAGCAGGAGGGCTCCTGTCTCCTGCTCCGAAGTGAATGCAGCGAAAGGCACAAATCAGGTGTACATTAAATGGGTGAAATCAGAAGTGTGTTAAAAGTGCAGCAAAGTGCAGAATATGAGGTATGACTACGGAAATACTTTGGTTTTCCCTGGAGACTCAGTAGGTCTCGGTTTTCTGTGTATCAAAGGTAATGTGGACTTTCATTTTGAGATGCTTTAAGGAGCTGTCAGGAGGTAAAGAAGTATAAAACCTTGAGCGTGTCCAACTTCAGCATCATCTTTAAATCCTCCTGTGGCCTTAGTTTTTCTGGGTATTTTCAGACCACATTTTCAACCATTGGGCTGTGTTGTCCTTAAGTCCTTCTTTTCAAAATGTGCTTCCCACGGAACGAGATAACAGGTTGGGAAGCGATTCCAGCATTTTTAAGTTTTGTTAATTTAAGCGTGGCAAATGGAGTAATGTGTTTTAGTAACCAGCTCTGAGGGGTTTGGGTGCACAGCAGCCAGGTGGGGTTTATGTGATGCCTTTCTTAGCAACCCTCACTGAAATGGAGTTAGATGAGAGGTAAGGAATAAAGTTATTTTTTTGGGGTGTGTGTTAAGATGACAGGACGGTGGGCAAGGGACAGGGCTGAAAGGCAGGATTTGGCTGTGCAAATCGACAGTTTATTGATCTTGGGAGCTTTGAAACCTGAAGCCTGTGGTCCATCAGGCTGGGGGGGGCCTGTCCTTTTCTCTTCCTCTGCAGCTTCGCAGGTGGATCTTTCACAGACCTGTTTCTGTGACTGCTTGTCATCCCAGACCTCTTTCTAGATCCCTCCCTAAAACTTCCTTATTGAGAACCAGTAGAAAGAAATCAGAATTTTTAAAAATTAATTCTTCCTAAAGTGCAGTTGCTGCCTCGGGAATTTGGAGAGTGAATGCCCAGCCGACTACTTTATTTTCATATTCACTTTTCTGCTCAGGGTAGTGGCACTTGCAGGCTGACAGGGAAGGATCCCACTGCATTCTGTGAAAACTTGGGTTTTTCCTCTAGTTTTGGGGGCTTGGCATAAGAAAAAAATACTTACTTCATGAATTTACCCTTGGAAGACTTCAGTCTCCAAAACTTTTTTTTTTACAAGGAAAAAAAGGTGTGTGGGTGGGTCCTGCTGTGTCAGGAAGGAGAGGGGAAGACAAGGGGGCCCAAAATTCCTGCTTTGGGTCGGAGCTGTCCCAGGGTGGTTTTCCAGGAGCAGCACAGCTCAGTGATGAGGTCCTGGATGAGGGGAGTGCTCCTGGGAAGAACGGGGCTAATGGAAAGCTGTGACATCAGGCCTGGGGGCAGTGAGTGTTTTCTGAGCAGGAGTAAATCCCCGGAAAACTTTTAAAATTCTTTCTTTGCAAGTGGAAGGATACCAAAGGGAGGGTTTGTGATTAAGACTCTGCTGTTTGAAGGATGACCAGTGAATTCCTTTAATTATTTTCATTTTCTTAGGTAAAAGCCTTTTCCATTTCTCCTCTGATTAATTAGCAAATGGCATTGATTTCAGCTTTAGTGACCTTTAAAAACTAAAATAAAATGTGATAGCTGTGCAGTGACTCGCTTGCCTTGCCAGAAGAAGTTTGTCAGGAAGACTTAGAAAAGTTTCTAAAACTTTTTTGCCTTCCCTTGTGGGTAACGCTGCCCGTGTAAATTGGGGAATGGGATATGGTGGTGTTGCCAAAGGCAAATGAAAGGTCCTGCTCCCTCCAGAAGAACAGTGGTCAGTCTTACTTGCCATAACTTTTCCTGGAGCTTTACATCGTGAAACAGCCTCTTTTTTGTAATGTGTTATCTCACCATAATCAAGGATATTTCAGTCTTTTGCTCCATTTGGGACTGTTTGTCCTATTGGGAAAAAAAATAATCAGATAAGATCAAACATACTCTGCAGATCCCAGACTTGTGAGGTTACTGAATTCTTTGGTACTCTGGAAGGGCTGGATAAATTGAACCAGTATGTTTTCATTTCTGCTGCTGAAATAAGGTAACTGGAAAGTCTGTGGAGTTCTCCATAACTCCATAGGCTGAGGCATATGTGAATTTTCCTGATCTTAATTACTATTCCTGTATAATTGCACACAGACTCTAATTTATCTCAAGGTAAGCTATTTAAAGCTCTTTCTAATTGGAAGGAGTATACTTGAGTGATTAAATCTTTCCTTCAATATTTCTTACATCTCTTTAAATTGGTTATTAGATTGTTGTGATCTTTGCCTTCCACTCAAGTCCTTTGGAAATCATTACACAGTTTGCAATAATCAATTCAATTATACATGGATCAAAGAAGGAAAAAGAAAAGCTTATGTTCGAGTATTGTCATTCTTGATACTGTCCTAAGGAGCTGGTTTGGAAAGCACATGCTGGGAGGTTTTCTCCTTTGTTCTCTCTCCTTTTAAGAAAGTGCCTTTGGGGATTGAAGAGATCCCTGGTGTGTTTCTTGTTAGACACAATTTATACTTAAAAAAAAAAAAAAAAAAAGTGAGCCAAGAGTTTGAATGAAAATTCATAAAAGCGTTTCCACACAATGGGGAGGAAAACAAACCAGTCAGAAACACCCAGTTGGGAAATACCCCTCCCCTAAATGCAGGGAGGCAGCTTTTGAGGGGGACAGGTTGGTGGCACAGCTTTCAGGTGGGGGTGACAGCAGTGACAAGTGGATCTCTGGAATGGCATCCCCAATGCTGATAGGGATAGTCTGCCTATTTCGGTGTTCAATTAGAATTTTACTCCTCTGTATTACAATTTTACTCCTCTGTATTACGAGTTATTTTTGCTTAATCCTTTTATAAGTTGCTGTGGTTGGTTGTTTCTGTGATTAAAGTAAATATAATCTACTTTTCATTGTTATCTGAGTCCCTGGATTATGGTGGTTTCACGCTGTAATTTAGTGTGTGGCAGCACCGTGGTGTTTTTAACTGTCTTTTGGTCCAGGTATATCATTTTTTGAGCCTTTGGTCTTTGCCACTGGGATTGCAGATACCAGAGGAATAACGTTGGCAGCTGTGCATCACCACTTAACTGTCAGAGCCCCAATCCATAACCCTTCTTTATGGCCAATAAAACCCAGATTGCCTGTTGTGCACACGGAAAGGCAGTGGCAGTGCACTTGTGCAGAAACCCTCCCCGGCACCGGGGCCACCCTGGAGGCTTCTGTGCTTCTGGGTAAGGAAAAATCTCATTTGATGCCACTTGGGAGAAGGGAGGAAGGGGTAAGAGCCATGCCCACCCTACTGGATATTTGTAATGGGTTTTACAGTTCATTTTCCTTTTGCTTTAGAAGTCACAGTTACAGGGCTGAGAAGGATAGAGGCAGGTAGAAGATGCATCTTTAGCTTTATTCCACGAGGAGAGTGTTCCCCTCAGGAGGGTGGGTGCTCAGGACTCGGTGTCTGCCTGAGGCACACGAGGCAAATAGTTAAAAGCATCCCGTGGAACGGGGTGTGGACAGTTCAGATACCTTCAGATATTGAAGTTATTTATAGGGATGCAGCCACTGCTCTGGTTTCAGTGGTTTATGGCCTGACCTGCCTTCACACAGGGCACAGAGATAAGTGCAGACCTGTCACTAATGTCTCTGGCACGGAGGATTGGAGTTCCTGTAATCTGTTCTCAGAGAAGTCAGCGTCTCATCATTTCCCTCTTTAGGGCCATTAAGGTGAAAACCAAAGCACAGCTTCCACACACTTGAGACTTGAGTGCTCCCTGTAATTGTTGTGAGATACCCCCAGCCCTCTCCCACCCCGTGAGTGCCTCCCTGCTGCCATTCTCTGGAGCACCTCCTGGAATCCCTGCTTGTCCCAGGGCACAGAGAGTGTGAGCTGGTGGCTCCGTCAGCATGGCCTTCCCTGGGCTCTGCTGATACTGAATTTGAAGCAACAGTCCCTTGGTTGCTGTGAATCAACATTTTGAAAGGGTTACTTTTTGGATCACTCTAATCCCGTTGGATTTATGGCTGGGAAATGGGTTGAGTCTCTTGTGACTTTTCTCTTCTTGGTGTTTGGCCCTTTGGCTGCACAAGGAGAGAATTCCACCCACAGTCCTGCTCAGCTTTGTCACCCTCCATAAAAAGCAGTCAAAGCCTTCTGACAGCCAGGATTTCAGGGAAGGATGAAAACATCACTTTTCGTGTAAAAAACTGGTCAGTAAATACCTTGTGCGTCTCGTGCAGCCCAGCTGCCTCAGCCTGTGCTGTCCCCCCTCACCTCTGGTCACAGAATTGTGCCTGCAAGAATCACAGAGGAATTGTTTGTGCTGTTCTTGAGGGGGAGAAAAGGGGAAATGCCCAGTTTGGGGGGGCTCCTGGGGCACGTGGAGGGGCAGCTGGAGTTTGGAACCCCCTTGAGGGAGCTCGGGTATCGATTGGCTCGTTGCTCTGTCACTCTTCCAGCTCTGTGTAGACCAGTAAATGCCAGGAGTGCTGGTCTGGGCCTTTTAAAGTGAAGATGATTGGATGTTATGATGCAGAAATTGCACATAGTACCTTCAGTAGTAATCTGTTCATGAAAACAAATGCCATTCTTAAAAGTTTGTTTTTTTTTTTTGCTAGGGAGGAGGGGTGAGGAGGCGAAGGGAGCTTACCAAGAGTGCTTATTTCTGTAATTTTGCTCGATGCTGTCAAAGCCATTTTGAACTTGTAGTCACTGCTATAAAACGTGGCTATTTGAAAGCAAATTAAAAACTTTGGGGCTACAGGAAAGACTCTGAGGTATTAAACCCTTGAGAATATCTGGAGTTGAGGATGGAGCCGGGAGATGTCAGTTTTACCTGGCTTTGCTCTGATCTTCCAAATGTTCAGTGGCAGCCAGAGCCACATTAAAACAGGTAACAGTCCATTATTCTGCCTGTGCTGTGCCACAAACCCTTGGATTGTCATTTCTTCTCTCCCTGTTTTGCTGAGGCTCCTGGGGCTGGTGCAGCTGTATTGATCCAGGAGTTTGTCAGCAGTTTGCTTGATCTTGTTCTCCTTTTGGGATCAGGGATGGCTGTGGATGTCTCCGTTCCCTTGGCAAACACAAGGAATAGAGGAGTGCTCCGAGCTTTGTGTCCCAGGGCCAGGGCAGAGCAGGAGCGAGCAGAGGGTGGGTGTTATGGGCTTGTCTGGGACACGTGAAACAAAGAAATGAAAAGCCAGCACACAATGAGACCAGGGGGCAACCTCAGCTTGACCTTTATGTCTGTAGGAGATGATATACAAGAGATTTATATAGGAAGTGGCACGATAATTAATGGAGGAGCAAAAGGAGCCTTTTAAAGCAGTGGCTTGGTAAGAATAGAGCCCTGGGCTGTGCAGCAGAGCAGAGGCTCTGTGGGCATGTGAAAGTTTATTCAGCACTGGGGATGGGGAGAGAAGTGCTGGTCACTCCATGTGCATCACTGAACAGGGATCTGGGTGAGCTTCCCTGCGTTTCTTTAGGAAATGGGAATGAGCCTTCTGGGTGAGCTCTGCCTCCTTCTGCAGGGGGAACGCTCCAGGTGCCACTTTCCATCCTAGAAGGATATCTGACAGTGGGAGAGGAAGGGAGAGTGTCAGTCTCTCCCTGCTTCGAGGCTGACACACAGCCAGCAGCTTTTCCATGGTAAACTGAGCTGCATCCCTGTGCCTCTGGAGGTATTTTCTTCCCTGTGCCCTGTTTATGGTGTGTCCTAAGAATGCTTTTCATGCTCAGTTCTTCAAACCAGAGTTCAGTAGGACTCTCCTGTTTGCAGTTCTTGGTGTTACATTCAGTTTGACACCCACTTGCTCCCTGGATCCTGACCATGGATCATTTGGTAATTTTGGCTGCAAGGGAGCGTGGGAAATCTCCACACTCCAAGCTCCTGCTGGAAGCACGATCAGCTGTGAGGTCAGAACAGGTTACTCAGGACTTTATCCAGTCTGGTGTGTGAAACCTCTGAGGATGGAGATGACACCACCCCCTTGGGCAACCTCTTCACTGCTGAACTGTTCTCAAACAGGGTTGTGTCGTTGGTCTTTTCTCATATCCCCCCTCAACCTCTTATTTCATCTGGTGCCTCTTGTCTCACATCCCTCTGCTGTGTGCCGGTGTGAAGGTCATGGCTCTGTTTCCTTGATGACCTCCTTTACACACTGGAAGGTTGCCATGAGGCTCCTCCAGAGCCTCCTCTTGTGCAGGCTGAAGCAGCCCAGTTCCCCCAGCCTCCTGCTGTACCTACCTCACATCTTTGGCAAGAAAATGCCAGCAGCTTGTTTGGGAATGGCATTTTGGCTGATGATTCCATGAGGTTTTACTCCTGAGGGTTTCTGTTAGTGGAGGTGTTTTTGGAAATCCTTAACAGCTCCGCCATGTGCATGAGCAGTCCCTGTGACTGTCCACTGATAAGCTGGAAATTGCTTCAGAAAATGGAATTTCAGAAGTAGTGAACCTTCTGAGAGGAGAAGGTGACAGGCAGCAGGTGGGCAGCTCCTCACCAGGGGGCTCCGTGGGATTCTTGTCCATTTTGGAAACTGGGATACCCACCTCTCCCACTCGTTCCTCCCCTCCCATTAAATACATGCTTATAAAGCAGATGGAAAACTGAGCTCAGTCTCCTTCTTGGCTGCAGCACCTGAAGATGCAGCTTTTGTGGCCACAGCCATTGGAGTGTGCAAAGACTGATAAATGTCCTCAGGAATTTGTGTTGGGCCGGAGTTAAGTCATAACCTTTGGGCAGGGCTGAGATTAGAGGCCTGTTTTTTTCTAAGCTGGGTAAAAACCAGGTCTCTGTTCTGCTCTTGGTCCTTGGAAGAGCATCTCCCCTTGTTTGCTGTGTGAGCAGGTGAGAGACTTTCACTGTCCAGCCGCATGAGGAATTTACTGTGGAGAATCTGGTGAGAATCTTCTGAGTTGGTTGGAACTTCTTGTTCACCTTCATTTAGTGCCTTTCTGCAGGATGCTCCCCCCTGCCCTCCTGGTAGAGCAGGACCTGGACTTCATAAAACTGCTCTGTTCAGCTTTCCTACTGAAAAATGATTCATTAGCATGAAAAATAGAATATGGATGGTTTGTTTGGCTCTTTAAATGCAGCTCCCTATTATTTTTTTAGAAAAGCAGAAGCCAAATACAGTAGGGATAATGTGTTTGGGTCAGGTAAAATCTATAATCCAGACTGCAGGAGTGTGTTGTAAAGAGTTGTGTGGATGAGAATGTTTTCTGATACATTCATCCCTCACATTGTTTCTCGAGACTCCCCTGACAAAATGAGCTCACTTTTGTGCAGATGTTGTATCTTGTTTCCCTGGTGCAAAATCAGAGTCTTTGCAGCAGTCCAAGTATTTGTGTAGATTCTCAGCTTGTTGGAAAAGCTGCTGGAGCAGCTCTGCCCGGGCTGTGGATGGAGCTGTGAGTGCACCTATAAACGTGCAGCTCCAGGATGGAGAACGTGGGACACGAACTGAGCTGCTCTTTTTGGTGGGTTCTGTGCTGATTTAACAGTGTCTCATCTGTGAGTCTGCTGAGGCCAGTCTGTGGCAGGGCTGCAGATAATTTTCAGCCAGGACTGTTGTTGGTTTGAATTGCAAGGATTTTAGATAATATTTTTCTAAAGGGTGCACACCCAGCTCTTCATTCAGTTCGTTTCTGCTCTTACCTCTTTGGTGTTAAAATTTGACTCTTGGAGTTGAGAAGGAGTGTTTTTATATTCGAGGCTCTTGACGATGTCACTTGGGTTTCTGAGGAAATGGCTAAAAATAAAGGTGTTATAAACGGATTCTTCAGAATGTCAGAGAAGCTGTAGTGGTTCAGACCAAGGGTCCATCCCTGGTACAACTTCCAAAAAGGAGTGAGGAGGGAAAAGCAACAACAGGGCAAAGTGTGGGGAGTAACTGTCACCTCCCTGCAACAGTCCCCTGGTCTGCAGTCACTTTGAGCTCAGTCCTCTGGATCCAAAGGGGGCTACCAGCTGGATGAGCCACAAGAAATCTGTTTTCCAAGTGCCTGTCCAGATTTCTCTTGAACCTTTACAAACCTGTTTTGTTCACAGTGTTTAGGGAGGGACTTTTGTGCTGCTCTTTGCTGAGCGAGGACCCTGCTGGTTTTAGTTTGAGCCTGGGGTGTCAAAGAACAGGTTAAGCTGTGCCAGCCCAGGCCTCCACACATGACCATGCCTGTTGTTTGCTCTGGGAACAGCTCAGCCACACTGGGAGCAGAAGAACTTTGAAAAGCAGCTGGGGATCCATGGCCTGTTTGGTGTTTTGGAGAAGTTGTTCCTGCTGTCAGCACTCTGGTGTGTGCAGCCTGGGTGTGCAGCCTGCCTTGGACCTCTGCTGGGCCCTCGCTTTTAAACGCAGGGAGGACTCTGAGGCGGTGCCAAGCTGTTCTAAGGGGAAGCAGGGATGTGTTGGGACTTGTTTCCTATCTCCAGTTAACTAGGAAACTCTGTAAAATGTGCCTTTGTTGTTCGTAGAGTTTGGTAAAGGGCTTGAGCTAAATTAAGAGTTGATTAAGTGCATTGGCTCCTTCATTGCTTGGGCTCTGATGTCTCGAAGCCTTTATTTTTATTTCCCCCCCCTCAATATTACTGTTGTTTGCTTTTGACACAGAGGCTGAGCAGTGTTGTGAAGCAACATCCACGCCTGGAAGTGGAAGCTGTTGTTATCTAGTGAGAATTCAGGAGGCACAAAGATGAAGACACATCTCACACTGAAGTTCTGGGCTGAACCCCAGGAAATGCTTTGTTTTGTTGTGAGCCCCTAAATAATTCCCCCAGCCCTGTGCCTTTGGCCTGTGTAGGTAACAAGGACAGGCAGAGCATAAATTCATGAACATGTGAGAGTCATTCAAAGGACATTAATGAGCTTCCAAAGGCTTGTGTATATGCAAATTCCTATTCAGGGTGGGATTTGGATGAGTGCATTAATGAGGTGGGGCAAGAGTTTGGGCAGTAAAGATGAAAAGGAGCAGTGACTGGAGCAGCATCCTCCCTCTGCCCGGAGAGTGGGGGGGAATGGGAGGGAGACAGCCCGTGGAACGCTTGGAAAAGTGAGGGAGTGGTATATGAGCAGTCAGTGCTGCTGCTTTCTCTTCCTCGGGATTGCTATGGAAGTTTGAACTTTACTATCAAAGTTTTCTTGGGCAGCTCCTCCAGTCCTGGCTGTTCTTGTGGCTGAAGCCAAGTTAAACCCAGTATCGTTCTTGGAGTTTACTTGCAATGGTTTTCATGTATTTTAAATCATAGGTGTGGCTGCAACTTGGCTTATAAACCCCCTCATTCCATCAAGCAGTTTGTTTCCAGGCAGGGCAGGGGTTATTGTGGGAACAGTGAATTGAATTCAGTCTTACTCTGACTGTAAGAAAAATCGTGTCTGAAGGATGAGGTGTCTAAAGAGGAGGGGCACAGGGTGTCAGGTTGAGGGCACTGGGAAAAGAAACATCCCTCTTCCCACAGAGCAAACGTCCTTAGTATCTGTCCTGAACGTGTGCCAGAGTGACTGGGAAAATGGGGAAATAAGCTTTGTCTGTGCTACGTGTGGGCCAGGAAAATATTGCATAGGGAATATATATATAGCTCTCTACCTCACTGCATGCTTGAGCCTATAGGTAACTCTGCAGCTCATACATCGAAAAATGCAGTTTTCTGGCATGGACAAGCTCTGGAAGATGGAAGGACAGAGCAGCCTGAATTCTGAGGGGTTTGGATCAGCTTTGTCCGGGGTTTAGGCCTTGCCTGAGATGCGTCTTCCCAGTCCGCCTCTGGCTGCACGTTGTCATTTGGAACTGTTTTCTTTCTCCTCATTGAGAGCTGAAGAAAAGCAGGAAGGTCTGCTTCCTCCCCCATTATTCTGTCATCTTTTTGCATTTCTCCATGGTGGGAAGAGCCCAGTGGTTGTGGGAGATATGAAACACTGCACTTCCTGCTCTCCCTTTCTTTGTGCCGGTGCCTCCGTTCGGCGCCTTCCCAGGATTCGCATTCAGGCCGTGCCCCGCTGCTCTCCTTCCAAGCTGTGCTGGTACTTGGAACGAAATCCAAGTGATTCCTGACAGTCTCACTGATTCTTTACGGCCGGGAGCAGCAGCCAAAGAAGTCATCCGTGTCTCATTAAGTGCCTGACCCAGGATCCTGGATCCGCCTGGCTGGGAACGGGGCTGAGCTCGCCCCGCCACGGGAGCTTTTCACTGGCACATGAACTCCTGACTGCCAGCACTTCCACCTGCACTGGCATGGGCACCTCAGGAGTTGCTGTCATCCAGCTGCTTGTTAATAATAACATGGATTCTGGCACTTTAAAACTGATCTGTGTCAATAAAGGGATGTAAATGTTAATTCTGGGGCACGTGGTGTGGCTCTTGGGGATGGTCCTGTGTAGGCTTAAGGGAATAATATCCTGGGAATAAATCATTCCAGAGTCCTGCAAACGTGGGAGTGCTGCTGCTTAGTGCTGGTGCCTAAAAACCTGTTGGTTCACGAGGAGATGCTTCTGTAAAATAGAAAGGGGCAGTAATTCTTCTTAGACCAACTGAATGGTGGAAAACCAGATGTGCAGAGTCTTTATTTACCTATGTGAAAAATGGAGTATAAAAAGAAAGTTTTTTATTGTTTAGGATTTTAATTTATCTTGATGACTTACTTGAAAGGACTTAGGACTACTTAAAGAGAAGTGTGTACTTTTGTTTTCCTGCTGTAATTGCTACACATGGGTTTGAAGACCTTATGAAATAGAGATGCTGTGCAGAATGATTAGCTTTTCCTTTTCTTTATTTTTTAATTTTTGGTTTTTTTTTTTTTTAAAAAAGACTGTGCAGATGCCAGTCTGATTGCTTGATTGAATGTGGTTTTTTTCAGCTTATTGACACAGTGGGGATTTTTGGCTCCATTGCTTATTTCTGTGATAATTAAGACTAATTGTTAGTAGTAATAAATTATAATTCTCAGTGGACCAGTATTAGAGGGAATGGGATATTTGACCAGTGTATTTCATAGGTGTTTGTTGTCAGCAGATTTATTTCCTTTGGAAAAGGTTATCTTTAAATGATAAATTATTATCTCCTATACCTGCTGTTTTATCTTATCTCCCGATTTTCCCATTCTCCCATCCTTCCTCCTTTCCTCCCTCCCCGGTTTTGTTCTAGATGTTATGAGCAATTATTGGAGGCTTTTCTTTATTCCTGTGGTTCCAGATAAAAGCCCAACCAAACATCCTGGTGCATCCTGTGAGATGGCCCTGAGTTACAACCAGTCCACAAAGCCTGGGAATACATTTCTCAGAAGGGAATTTTGCTTCCAAGTCTAAAAGAAAACATTATTTTTTATCCTGTGTCATTTGAGTTTAATTTTTTTTTTTTTTTTTAAGTGTGAATGGTGAGCTGATAATTCCCGTTTTCCCTCTCTTGGGGCATCGACACAGGGATTGGTTACTTTTCAGGGAAATGAGATTCAATTATGTACTGGTTTCACCCTGCTGTTCAGTACTTTGCAAGGCAGGATCCAAATTTAATATGATTCTTAATTAAAACTTTTTGAGATACCAGAATAATAGTCGGGGATGATGTAATCTGTCTCCTGTGCTGCATCCTAGAAAATGGGACAAATGAGGGGAAGAAAAAGGTGGTGGTTTGGATGTACTTGACTGTGTGATCTCATGTTCTGAAGTGTTATCTCATTTGGAGCTCATTAATAGCAAAGTTTTAGTGCTTAACTAACTCTTCAGCACTGGGTGGTAACTTCAGGCACGTGGGGAATAGATCCCAAGAAATAAAGTTTTTTTTTTTTCTTTAAATCTTGGAGGAAAAGATGCCTGTGTCATGGCAATAATTTGTTTAAATCAAGTGGTGCTGCAGTTGAGTAACACATGCAAAACACTGATGTCTGTTGGTGCAGCAGGGGTTGAAAAACCCTGCATGGAGGAATGCAGGTCTTGCTGCTGAGAGGCTCTGGAAGCTGCTCCTGGAAGTCTCTTTATCCATATTGCAATGCAAGTACATTCATGAAATTCCAGGTGCATTCTTCTCCAGCTTTGCCTGCAGAATTGACTTACAAAAGCTACATGTGCTTCGTGCAGGTATTTTGAGATGTTTGGAAAGCAGCTGCAGCTCCTTTCTCTGGTGTTCTGCTGAAAGGTGATGGCTGGCAGGATCCTCATTTTACAGATTCCCTATCTGTAAATCCCAGATCAGTCAGTTTACGTTATAATTTATTTTGTGTTAGTTTCGTATTTTAAAACATACCTTTTATTTGTTTTAAATCACTGAAGGAGGGGAAGTAAATGTGCCTTTGTGACCTCCTGTGTGGCTTCCAGAAGCTGAGACTTCCTGGTCCTCTGTCTTTTTTTTCTTGTTTTATGCAAAGAGACAATCTTTCAGACTATACCTGGGTACTGTGTAAGTCGTTATATTTTGGGGGTTGTCCGATTCTAACGGGACAGGGTGTGTTTAGAAGCTCTTTTAGCTGTGTCTGTGCCTGGCTGGGGCTCCACTGCAGCTTCTTCCACAGGCACTGGCTCTTCTGTCAGCCACAAGGGCTGAGTTCAGGGTAAGAACACGTTAATAAAAAGTGAATGTGTCTGGCAGTGACCCCCTCCCAGAGAGCTGAAAATAATCGTGCTCCCTCTTAGCCTTAGGTGGGAGCTGTTTGCTCTTGGAGAGGCTCCTTGTTTTGTAGCCAGAGATTGTCTAAGCTGGTCTTTCTGCTCAACGACTTGTCCTGGAAATGCTGCTCTGGGAAAATGATTCCCCTCTGCAAGGGAAATACTCCAGGGACAATGAAGTTTGAGCGTGGCTGAAAAAACCTGGAGTCTCCAAGAGCAGGGATGGAGGTGACTACTGTGTCAGCAACCTTATTGAATCCCAGGGTGATGATCTGGCTCACCTGCTGGGGGGAGTCTCCCGAGCACGGTAAAACTTTGGTTATGGATTAAGATAAACTGCCTTTGCTGTCAATCAAAGGCTGTTTAGACCCGACTCCAGGCTTGGCAGGCTCTCCCCAGCAGATCCCTCCTGCAGTTTGAGCTGCCCCAGTGGCTCTGCCCCCGCAGTGGGAACCTGCAGCCAGGGCACAGCGTGGGGTTTAAACCAGAACATCTCCCGGCTTGGAGCGTTCAGACCCCCAGTTGGCATTCTGGGGGTGTGGTCACACAGTGTGATCGAATCTCCCTTCCAGAGGCAGGGAAAGGGGTGGGATGGAGATTCCAAAGGGCAATTCCCTGCACTAATGCTGCAGGGTCTATGTGTCAGTGCTTTCAGAAGGTATTTCTCACAGCAGATACGACAGGCATCTGCCAAAAGCATAGGAGAACCTTTAAGACTTGGGGATTATATGAAAAATTCCAACCTCTGTCTGTTGTTTGCAGCAGCCAGGTCAGGGGGCTGGAGCTGCCTTTCTGTTGGCTTTTGCAATATCCTGTCACTCGTCACCGAGCTTTGGTACTTTTGTCACTGTGGGTTTTCTTGAAGGCAGTGACAGACGTCTCTAACAACTTGGTGGTGTCACTGGCCTGGGATTAGATGGAGGGCTCTGGAATTCAGAGCTTAAATTTATTAGGATTAAATTTATTTATTGTTTGGGTATGGGCATTGCTCTGACCTCCCTAAAACTTACTGAATTTGGGGGCAGTCAGGTTTTAGCAGCACAACAGATATAAGCAACTGGTATTTGCCAAAGGCAGGTAAGGAAATGTTCCTTGGACGAGTTTCCTGTGGAATTCCGATTTCAGGGGTTGTGATACAGTTGGTAAGTGGTTACATGAGTTGAATACAGAAGGATTGTGGTGGGAAAAGACAGGAGGTCCCATCCCAGAAGCTTCAGACTGAGCTAAAAAACCCTGCAGTTTCTTTGGGATTTCTTCCCTGACAGAGATTTTTAGCGTTGGCAGGGACTGGAATGTGAGAATCCTGGATCCACTGAGGCTGGAAAAGAGCTCCATCATTCGAGGGTCATAACGTTTATATGAACAGATACACAACCATTAATTCCATGGAAATACCTTTTCTGTGAGCAGGCAAAGGTAAATAACCCCGGATGGCTCCAGCTTGGGGATGATTTGGGGGCTGGAATACATTACTTGGTGAAAATCATGAATACAGAGCTTGAGCTTAAGGAAGCCCAGGTCGGTGGAGACACCACCAGCAGGTCAGTCCGGGCTGTTTTGGCATTTCCAGCAGCAGGACCTCGTTTTGCTGACTCATTCTTCATGGTTTTAAATCTGTTGTCATTGCCAGCTGGACCAGTGTATGGATTTGCTCATCCAACTGCAACATGTTCTTTATGATGCACCGTGTCAACAGAGACAGGTTTCTTTGATTAAGAAATCCTTGCCCTTACGTGTGTAGTAAAAGGCAAATGATATTTGTACCTGCTCCTTTAGTGCTGCCTTGCTTTTCCCGGCATTTTGCAGGTGCCACTCCGGGAGACAGATGAGTTTTGCAGTAGGAAAACCAGCAGGCTCCGTGAAGGCTGGGGGGTGGTGCCTGTTTGTGACTGTCCCGCTGTGCTTTTGCCTCCCCTCTGGTTTGAATTACAGGCCCTTCAGCCCCGCGGCTGTTTTGGTTGCCTTGGACAAACGCAGGAAGTCTCAGCCTGTCATCGGGGGCTCCCTGAGCTTCCAGGAATTGGTTCTCTCCCTCCCTCTTGCAGGATTTCGGGAGGCTCACTGCAGTTTTTATGGTTCAGCCTCCCCAGCTTCCCTGTGGGAGTCTTGCCGGTAGAATTTAGGAGCTGGGCAATGTGACTTCGTAAAAGATGGGAATGTTTTGACCTTCAGGATTTCCTGTTTTCCCAAACCTTCAATGCCAGGAGTTTATCCTGTGTAGGTGCAGAGAGCTCCCCCAGCTCAGGTACAGCTTCCTCCTCTGCAAAACTGATTCCAGGGATGAAAAAGGCTCTTCATCCACGCAGGAGCTGTATTTTTACAGCTGGGTGTTGGAGGTTTACTGAGATCAATTCAGAACCATTTCCATTCTCATCTAATGCTTCCTACTTGCTTTTATTAGAAACAGGAACAATTTTGATTTTTTTTTTTACCTGTCTTTTGGAAGTGCATTGTGGAATTCCTGGAATAGCAGTTTCTTTTTTTTTTTTTTTTTTTCATGAGGGGGAAATTTTCATTTGTGTTGCCCTCCACTCAGGAAGGAATTTGCTGCTCTCTTCTGTAATAATGACTCTTAATTACTAAAAGATCACTAATCATTATATTTCTAATAACAGAAATTTAGTGTCACTCTTAAGTTACTGTTTATAAATGAGTGATCTCCCATTGAGTTTCTTCTTTCTCCTTTTACTTACTCTCTTCTTCCATCTTTTGACTGGTGTCTGAGTGATTTTTATTTTTATTTTCCTTTTCATTTTTTCCCCTTTATCTTCCCTGTAAATGGTTGGAGAATTGGGGAGGACCTGTTGTATTGCTTTAGGCACTGAGTGCGGTGTGGTACCAAGCCAGATGCTTCTTGTTGTGCTGGCAGATCTTCTGAATGTGTTTTGGAGCTTATTCACAGCTTCCAGTTATCATAAACATCCAGAAATAACTTGGATTCTCCAGGTAGATCGTGGGGCTGATTAGTGGAGATGGAGAAATACCCTTTCTAAGAACCCATCAAGCTCTTGGAGCTCTTGGTGCTGCCACAGGTGGATGAAAGGGCTTTGAAACCATCATCTTGTGCATCACACTGTGAACACTGCCCAATTTATATAAAAAAAAAAGAATTAAATACTGGCTGCTGCCTGGCTTTTCCCTCTCAGACAAGTCCCTCCCTTCAAAAAACGGGAAGAAGGGTGCAGGTCACTGTGGGTGGTGTTGGATCTCACAGATAGCCTGTACCTGATCCTTTCTGGAGCAGCAGGACTTGCAGCTCATCTTCCTGCATTTCCAGCCAGTGCTGAAGCCTGTGTGTGTTTTCCAGTGCAGAAATGAAGTTCCCTGTCTGAATCCTGCTCTTTAGTGCCCATCCCTGAATCCTGGGCGCAGGGTTAGCAAAGGAATTTCTTACCCAGAGGCAATAACACTTATATTTTTAATGTTTAAACTTCATTCTCAGCCTTCCTAGGTCAGTGAGACAAGACCCAGTTCCTGAAAGCAGTTTTCTTGGCTCTGACCTGTTGGACTTCTCCAGTCAGGAATCTGCCCAGCCTGGGCATCTTTCCTTGGTGGTTGGAACAACTGAACTGAAAAGAGATTTCACCTCTGCTGTTGTCCTTGCAGAGAAAACCAAAGTGAATGATTCTTACTTTAAATAATTTTCACATCTTTAAGCTTTTAAGTGGAAGAGCTGTGGGTAGAGCATCCCTTTCCTGTGGATGGAGAGAGGTAAGGGAATGACGTTGTCTTATGGCAGTGGAATGCCCAGCTGGCTTGGGGAAGGATGGGATGGATGGAGTGTGATCTCAGGCCTTGGGTGAGGGAACGTTGGAGGGGGAGCGTTGGATAAGGATCCAGCAATCCCATGACTGATTCCTTTAGCAGAGAACACGTGTTGGAGTTGTGTTGTCGAGCAGGAAATGTCAGCTGCGTGTTTGTAGATGAGAGTTGCCTTCTACACCCCGGGAAGGTGTTTACACAAAACAGAAAGTCGCTGCTAACCTGAGATAAGTCAGGTTTTTGTGAGGCTTGTTCATCATCTCTTTTACACTTTGAAGGATCTTCCCACTGTCCTCGCCCTCTCTTTGGATTTTGGGTATTCCCTGGGTGTGACAGGTACCAAAAAGCACGACATCAGCAGAGCACCTCGTGTGTTTGGTGCTGGGGTTTGTTGGACCTGGAACTGCTTTGCTCTCTGTGTTTCTCACACCCCAGTGGGGCAAGTGGCAAAGAGCTCAACCTTTTTGCGGCTAAATGGCATCAGTTTTTGTGCACTAGTGATGTTTGTAGGAGCAGGTATTTACTATTTACCATAACTGGAATTGCAGAGTGTGCAAGATGATCCCGCAGTCAGTCCTTGGGAACTGGGTACATCCTTTTATTTCTCTTTAATTCAGCTTTTCGTTGTTGTTTTGTTACTTTATTTCCTGTAGGAAAGCAAGCTCCAAACGTTTTGCCGATTCTGACCAGGCAGCCAGAGGTGGGGGCAGTTACTGCACTGTGGGTGTTTGCTGTTGTTGGGGTCACACTCTTTGGGGTGGGTTCTGTCCCTGTGATCTCTTTGCTCAACTCCTTCAGGCAACAGGCAAGAAAAGCGAGATTTCCTGAAGCAAAAGGCTTTGTGTCTTTGCCCTTCAGCTTTGCTGCTGCAGCTAAGCCAGCGAGGGGTTGGAATTGTGATGAGGTGAGATGTGACAGGGGGGAAAAAAAATAGAAATTGCAGGTTTTTGAGGGGTTTTGTGTGTTGGGTTCGTGTCCCTGCTGGAATTACCCTGCCTGTTCCAGGATTAGGGTACCAGTGTGCCATGGGGTTGGACAGGGGCACTTCTGGTAGGGCTGGGCTGTGTCCTCAAATAAAACCACCGTGTTGGAGGAGGGCAGAGGAATTTTCCCATTCATGTTGCAGCAACCTGTGAGATTTTTCCCTGTTTTCTCAGGCTCTGCTTCCCAGTGCCACTGATGGACACAATCCGCTGGCACAACCCTGTGGAAATGTGTGTGGGGGGGGATTGTTTTAAGGCATATCCTCTTTATTTTTATATATTTTCCCTTTATTATATTCATTGCCTCTCCTTATTTAAACCGCTGCCTCTCTTTATTTTGCCTCTCTCTGTATTTTATATTTCTCTTTATTCCATTTCTGATGAGAAAGAAAGGTTTATTGTTGAGTCTGGAGCTGTAATAAACCAACCAGGCTTTAGTGCTGGTTTTTCAGGGATGGATTTTGTAGTGCCCTGAGCACTGCAAACAAAATTGTTCTTGTCTCCTCTGTCAGGAATGTGCCGGGGTGGGGAAGATGTGGGGAATTTTGTTTGTTTTGGTCTGGGAGTGTGGACCCTGCTTTCTGTAGGCTCCTTTCTAACCTGCCTTTACCTTAAAAATGGAAAACATCCAACCTGTAGCAGGAGCTTCACTGTTGGCTCAGTTATTTCTTAATCCTCTTTGTTTTTTGCAAGCTGGGCCTTTGAGTTTATCACAAAACAAGAACAGAGTGAAGCTCTGAGAGGTTCTGGCTGCTCAGGAAGTGACTTTTAATGGTGGTGGCATTAAACCCTTCAGCTGTAGCTACTCGTTCTGTTGAAGAAATGTTTGTAAAGCGTTATAAATAGTGGTTTTGCCATGTTTCAAATCTATTTGTTTCACTTTCGACTGTCAACACTTCAGACTGTAATGAAGTGCCTTATTCTTGTAAGAAATCTCAATTTCTTCAGCTACCTCGTCTGTTCTCATTAGGAGCTCGGTGACAGTCCCGTCGTTTCAAAAAGTGTGAAGAAAGTTCTCAGGGTATTCAGGCTGAGAAATGAATTCCTGTTCCATCCAAAGGCTCTGTGGAAGTCTGCAGGGAAGGTTTATCTGGGATTGGCAGCGAGGTTCCTGAACTCTGAGGCTGTGGTTCAGCAGAGCAGAACTGTGGCAGGTTTGAGTTCAGTCTGGTTGGGTGCAAACCTCATTAAATACGTGAATCAGCTAATTTAGGGCTTGACAGTGATGTGGTTTCAGTGGAGAGAAATCCTACAAGGAGACCTACAACGTCTCTTGCAGGTGCTGGAGGTCTGAGGGATTGACGGGAGTTTTGGGGTGGTTTTGCTAAAAGTAAGGATGCCACACTTTCTAATACTGGCACTTCAGATTTAACGTGAAAAAAATTAATGTGTGTGAATGCTTTGCCCAGTGTGAAGGACTAGAGAGGGATGGGAGCATTTGGACTTGAGTTGAGAGGCTGCAAATGCGAGTTCTGGTGTGGCTGGGGAATTGCAGAAGCCTCATGTGCTGGGCTGGTTTAGTCCCAGTGATATCCATCAAGAATTACTTTGAGTCTGATCTTTTGGGATTGACTAAATACTCCAGGGTATGAGTAAGGGTTTTGTCAAGGGTATTTAATGGTTCTGTACAGACTGCCAGTTGTGGCAGTGGGTTCTGGGCATTTCACTTGCTTGGGATTTCTTGGGAATCCGAAATTCTGCAGGATTCTGATGATGAATAAGCCACTGCCAAGCACTGAGCTGAGCTTTTAGGTGGAAGCCGGGCTCAGAGGTGGCTTTGCTGGCTCCCTGTGCCCAGCAGGTGCTCACAGGGGATTCTGGGCTTCCCTGCTTTAAAGCAAAGTGTTTCTCTGGGTTCCTGAAGAAGTGGAACGCTTGACAAGTCCTACCAGTTTGATTCATACTGGGAGACAGTAAATGACTGTGTAAATGAAGATGTTAATTAACAGAAGGCACAGCCCAGCTCCCCCATCCCCAACAGGACACGCAGCTCTGAGGTGAGAAGGAAGGAAATGGAATCAGAAGATGTTTCCTTTAACCCAGGAACGATGATAGGGGATTGCACACAAATGGGATTATAATTTCTCTCTCTTTTGAACATCAGCCATTCACCTCCTTTCCTTTGAACCTGTGGGGATTAGTTCTGCATGGCAGAAAGGGAGGGGAGGGCTGGGAAGGGAGGTGTTCCAGAGTTAAGGACTGGCACAGCCTGGATGTTGTCAGTGTATAAATTCCTTTACATCCAACTAGAGGAATCCAAACTTTTCAACATTATTAGATGCTTGAGGGACAGGGATTGAGAAATAATTACATTTATCGTAAATGTAATTATTTACAATAAGTATTTACAATAATTACGTTTGCAGTGATTAAGAAACAGTTACATTTACAGCTTTATTTTTTTTACTGGCAACTTGTCCTTTTCTAAGTGCTTCTTCCTTCCAGCATTGCTGTCCTTCAGGAATGGAAATCCCTTTAAAAAGGTGGCTATTGGTGTCCAGCCTGGGCCAACCCCCCCAGTGTTCTACCTGTTTTGGTAACAGTTGCTCCTGCTTGGACAGGTTGAAGTTTGAAGTCAGATGTCAGGGCTGACCAACCTCAGGTTTTTATGGACTGTTCGCACAGTTCCCCTGGTAACCAGCTGGGCTGTTACAGGGTTTGTATGGGAAAAGGACTCGGTTGGTTTGCTGCATGTGGGTTTTCTTCTGAGCTTTAGGGCCATGCCAGACACAGGGTTTGCTGGTGGAGCTGATAAAAGGCCGAATAAAGCAGAAATTGGGAGTTTCTTCGAACAGCGTGTTGTAAGAGGTGACAGTAGCCACTGACACAAGCGGTGCTTCCCGAGCTGTTAAAAACTTCCCTGGGATTACCCCCCTTTCTGCTGTTGCTGTGTGAGATGCTGTTAACCCCAGTGCTGATTCTTCTGTGTGTTGTTCCCTTGAAGCAAATGGTTATGAGCCTTCGAGTTTCGGAACTTCAGGTGCTGCTGGGCTACGCGGGGAGGAACAAGCACGGCCGCAAACACGAACTGCTCACGAAAGCCCTGCACCTGCTCAAGGCCGGCTGCAGCCCCGCCGTGCAGATGAAAATCAAAGAACTCTACCGGAGGAGGTTCCCCCAGAAAATCATGACCCCCGCAGACCTGTCCATCCCCAGCGTGCACTCGAGCTCCATGCCGGCCACGCTGTCTCCATCCACCATTCCACAGCTCGGCTACGACGGCCACCCCGCCACGTCCCCGCTGCTCCCCGTCTCCCTGCTGGGACCCAAACACGAACTGGAACTGCCCCACCTCGCGTCCGCCCTGCACCCCGTGCACCCCGACATCAAACTGCAGAAACTGCCCTTCTACGACCTGCTGGACGAGCTCATCAAACCCACCAGCCTCGGTAAGGACCCCGCGCACGGCGCTCGAGACTCCGTGTGTGAACACACGGAGTAGCAGGGGGATTCAATATTATATTATTATAGAGGATAAATAATTGTATATATTATGTATGTTTCATATATTATAGAGGATATATTAGATTACACATTACAGGTATATAGACTGTACGTTATACATAATATATATTATAGAGACTATAATATAGACTATATTTTGTATTATATATTATATAGACTATTATAGGCTATTTTATATTCTATATATTATAATATATATTATATAGACTAAGGATATTATATGCACTATATATTCTATACATTATATAGACTTTAATAGGATATTATATGGACTATATATTATATATTAAAGACATAGTTCATTATATAGACTATATATGATATATATTATATCTATTATAATATTATATATAATACATGTAATTATATATATTTTTTAAAGTTTGAAGTATATATACTTTTTCAAGTTTTGGAGTATGTATATAGATATGTATATTTAAGTTTTGAAGCATATATATATATTTTTAAAGTTCTGTAATATATATGTGTTTTTTAAAGTTTTGAAGCATATACATATTTTTTAAATTTTTGAAGCACATATATATTTTTAAATTTTTGAACTATATATATATATTTTTAAATTTTTGAACTATATATATATTTTTAAATTTTTGAACTATATATATATTTTTAAATTTTTGAACTATATATATATATTTTAGAGTTTTGAAGCATATGTATTTTTTTTTAATTTTTGAAGCAAATATATACTTTTTTTTAAGTTTTGAAGTATATATACATACTCTTTTTTATGTATAACCAGCCTAGGTAAGAAAACATTGTAAGAACACTTGAATATACACATGCATATTTTAAGTTTTGAAGTATATACATACTTTTTAAAGTTTTGAAGTGTATATATATTTTTTTTGACGTTTTGAAGGATGCATATGTATTTTTTGAAGTCTAATGGACAAATTGGCCTGTTAATGCAGTAAGTGGTTAAATATTGCATCACAGCAGTGTTTAGAGAATTGCTATTTTTGGTAACTTTTGGAACAGATTGTTCTACATGGAGAGACATCTTACGTAACGCTCATTACTCGCTTTAGCCGAGCCACTAAATATGCTTTAAACATCCGTTAGTTTGGAGGGGGGAGTTCCACAAGAACTTAAAAAAAAAAAAAAAAAGGAAAAAAAGCCAGTCTGCTTTCAGTAGCTCTTACAAACCATAGACCTCCATTATTAACCCCACCCCCACCCCAAACTAACCAGAACTCCCCCCAAACCCATCAAGCCTCGAAAATCTCATCTGTGCTGGGAAAGAATTCCGGGCTGGATCCGTTACAACCTGCACGTGTGAATTTGGGGAGACTCGCGGTTCTTTTGCCACCAGTTGTGGCTCCTTCTCTTGCAGCAGGTTTTTGTGTTAAGGTATAAATCACTCGTGTGGCTGCCGAGAAGGATCTGGCGCTTCCAGAGCTTTATGTAAGGATGTTGTGATTTTTGTGGCTCTCCCTGTAGCACTTTACAGGGTGGTTAACTTTTAACACCCCAAAATGCTGCTTTGAATACGCCGGCCCTGTTGATTTCTGGAGGGTTTCTGCTCGTGTGGTGGAACCTTCTGCTGTCTGAAACCCTGGCAAGCACTCAGTGCTGGGAGGAGGAGGAGGAGGAGATTGGTGAGAGGAGATACGGGGAGATGGTGGGTGAGTGAGAAAAATATATAAAAAAAAAAAAAAAGCCCTTTGCAAAAGAAATCCCTTGTAAACAAACCCCAGCAGGTGCTTCCCAGTGCCAGCCTGCAGAGCCGTGGGGATGTGGGAGTGGGGATGGAGTCTGTGGAGTTGGATCTCGCACAGTCACTCGCCTGTTTTGTTGTAACTGAGACACTGAGGGTGAAACAGATGGTTTTGGGTAATCTCATCTTCTGGTTCAGGTATTCTTTTCAGAGGTGTTCTGTGTCTATTTAACTTTAATCTAAAAGCCTAATTGATTAATAAGCATTCCAGGCAATGCTGGTGGTGCAAGATAATTAGGTACTCAGTATGTGCCTCGTCACTTTTACATTATAAATACTTAAAAATAATGCTCTAATTTCCAGAAGACATTCCAATGCAGGAATTATGGAGTGCATTTATTCCTAGATGTGGTAAGAGCACTTTGCTGTCAGCTCTGTGCCTGACAAGGCAGCCCCAAATGCAGGGATCAGGATTCAAGCTCTGCCATGTCTCTGCCTCAGGAGCTGATGTGCAATGGGATGTTCAACCTTTTGTGGACTCTGTCAGGGTAAGGAGGTGGAAGTGGGTGAAATTCCAAGCAGGTACCTTTGTAAGGAGTTTCTGTCCCTTCTGTTAGCTGAAGGACACATTTGGGGGTTTTTATGGCAGTTCAGGCTGCAGATATCTTTGTTTTTCTGAAATAATACTATTAAAAAGTTTTTTTCCTTGTACATGTGGGGGAAGAGGGAGCTTTAGTGTCCATGCATGTCATGGAATGGTTTAGGTTGGGAGGGAACCTAAAGACATCCAGTGCCACCCCCTTCCCTGGGCAGAGACACCTTCCACCAGCCCAGGTTGCTCCAAGCCCCGTCCAACCTGGCCTTGGACACTCCCAGGGATCCAGGGGCAGCCACAGCTTCTCTGGGCAACCTGTGCCAGGGCCTGCCCACCCTGCTCAGCATAACTTGGATTAATTGTCTCCATTTGTACAGTTACTGATGCTCTTCCTACAAAGTCCTAAATTATCCATTGAATATTTGCCCCAGATGGTTTGGGGATCCTTCTCACTGCTGCCCATGGCGTGGGTTTCCTCAGATGTCCAGTTTCTGTGTCCCCTGGTGTGTTTTCCAATGGCAGATCTGTGCTGCAAGCACTCAGAACTTCTCCCTGGCATTTAGCCAGTGTTTCAGCATCTCCTCCTGGCCTTTTCCCATCAGATTACTCATGGGACAGGGATAAGGAACTCTTGAATTTGCTGTTTCCCTCCCCCACAAGAAGGAACTGATGACCTGATGGGGGGTTTTGAATAAACCCTGAAATCTGTGTGCTTAAAATGGAACCTACTGGAAGAGAAAAAAATCATGTGAGAAAGAGAAAGAATTAGTGTGATTTGAGGATATTTAGAGCCTTCTGAAATCACTACAGTCACTACATAAGACTGGGCAAAGCACATCTTCGGAGGGCGTTGTCCCTGGTCTTTCCCAAGGCAACAGCTGGGAAGGTTTGCTGCAGTAGTCTTGTGTCCTGTGGAGAACTGATTATTAATTTGAAAAGCAATAATTTGGTGAAGCCTCAGGGCAGGGAGTTGCTCAGCAGGGCACTTGAACATGCATTCTGTACCCAAATACTTTAGGTAGGTGGGTAGTACACAACTAATGTGAATAACAGATAAGAAAATTAAATGTGCTAACTCTTATTTTTAATGCTGAGAACAAAGGGAGGAAATAGATGTTGCCTTCTTACACTTGCTTCCTCAAAACGTAGCTCTGGACTTGGATTAAAATGGATGTGCTGGCATTCATGGCACTGGGGGAATGCAGGGATTTATCCACCTTGCACCCTTCTCACCAGGATCTTTCCTTGAGCACGCCTGGCTGAATCCCAGGCTCATTTAGGTTGGAAAAGATCTCTGAGATCATCAGGTCCAATCTGTGCCTGATCCCCACCTTGTCCCCCAGCCCAGAGCTCTGAGTGCCACGGCCAGGCCTTCCTTGGACATTGTTGATGGGAGACAAAGAGGTGTTTGTTCATTTTCAGTGGAGCTGTTGAATTTGATCCACGTTTTATTAGTCATCCTCAGTGCCAAATTGAGAAAGCATCTCGAGTGGATGGGTTTGTGTCCCAGCCAGCTGGGAGAAAGCTCTTGTGTGCTGGGCAGGGATGGTGGGGGGTGGATGTGCCCTGAGTGCTCGTGGGCACTCTGAGCACTCTGCCCCGTGGTTAACCAGGATTTGAAGGGAGTCTGAGGCTTTTTCATTTTGGAGGAAAAGCTGCCCAGTTAGGCCTGGATGGAATGTATGAGAATTGCCTTGTTATTGTGATTCGCTGTTGTTTTTCTGATAGGAACTCCTTTAAAGAGCAGAATTTTGGTTGTTGGTTTCTCAAGTGAAGCTGCAGCTTTCACTTATTTTTCCCCTGTTTCCAGCAACCCTCCCCTCCTCCCCCCCAGTGCACAGACTCTGCTAATTGGTTGTTTTTTAAGCATTTTCTAAAAGTAACTCCCAAGAGATAAGATCTCTTTTGTGTGGTGAAATGTGTTTGCTATGAGATGAGTAAGGAGGACCAGAATTTGCCAGATTATTATGGAAAGGACATGAGATAGTTAAACAACATCTTAAAAATACCTCCTCTTCCAGCAAATGTCATTCCTAATTGCTTTAGCTGTGTAGTTGTTCCAAAAAACATTTTAACTGGCTTAGGGGTCTTTACTTACCTGTAAGGGGAAATTACCCTTTTCTTTTCAATTTAAAGGATTAAAGAGGCTGTGGACTGTCCTCCTCTTTTAAAAGCTCTCCAGATGCCATAGGGATGATCATCCTAATTTATTTGCTCCATTTCAGCTTTCAGTGATGTGGGCACAACACTGAAACCTGGGTCTGGCCAACAGAATTAGGAGGAGACAAATACCCATCAGTGTTTTTTATATCCACCATGTTTCCAGACTCCACCGTGGAAGGAGCTTCCAGTACCAGTACTGAGCCTTCTCTTGATTGAGGGCTTAGTTTAGTTTGTTAATCGGGGGACTCTCCTAGCAGGATTTCTCCAAGCAGTGGGGTTTTGCCCCTGGTGCCTCCAGGATCGATTCTGTGCTCGCTGAGGAGCCTCTGAGCGCTCCTGGCTGACTTGGCCGTGCTGTTTTTTCGGAGACACATCTTGCAGCCGAGCTGACTGAGATCTTCAGGGTGACTGTAGTTCAAGGTACAGCCATTAAACAATTAAACAATTCAGGGCACTAGAAATCTGGGTTGGAAAGGCTGCAAGTTTTGCTTGGCAAGTGTTTCTCCCTTTCATATATCAGCGAGCCAATCTTTTGCTCTGTGCAATTGGTATTATGGTTTATATGAAAGTCACGCTTTTACTGTCTTCTGTGTTTATTATTTTTTTAAATGTACTTTGTGGGAGGAAGTTCAACAAAACACTATTTTCTAAGCTCAGGCTTGAGCTTTCTGACTTCCGGCCCTGCAGCTTTTAATTGTGCAAGAAGAGGGTGAAATATTAGCTCTGCCTTGTTCCTGTGCTGGAGCTCAACTAGAATTACAGAGCACTTGGGTTTCTTTTTTTGGCTGTATTTGCATACAGTGTGTGCCTCAGGTTCACGTATAGACAATCTTTCCATGGGCAAGAGTCTTGTTTCTTTTAAGTCTGAGCGAGCTGTACCCAGCTGTGGCTGCTGTGCTGCTGTAATTTATTGGGCTAACTTCAGCTGGTTGCTCAATCTCCTCGTGCAGAGAACTGAGATCATCGAAATTCCGGGACCTGACAGGATATGGATGTTTTCAGACACCGCTGCTCTGGTGTGAATGGATTTAGGAAGCCACTTGGCTTTCACAGGATCATGGAATATGCTGCTTTGGAAGGGACCCATCAGGATGGTGCAGTCCAGCTACTTGCTCTGCACAGGACACCCTAAAATCCCACCCTGCCTCAACACTCCTTGAGCTCTGGCAGCCTTGACCACTGCCCTGGGGAGCCTGATCAGTGCCCAACCACCCTCTGGGGGAAGAACCTTGTCCTGAGATCCAACCTAAGCTTCCCCTTACTCAACTTCATCCAGGGTGAAATCAGGATATCTTTTTTGATAATTGATAATTTGATAAGGAGTTGGACTCGATGAGCCTCGTGGGTCCCTCCCAACTCAGGATATTCCACAGTTCTAATGAAAGCTTTTAGCAGAAGGAATTACCCCAGACCCCATGGTTGACTCAAGGCATGTGATAATCCACTAATAACCAGGAGGCAGTGTAAGCCTGGAGTCCCTTCCCTGTGCTGGGGCACTGGAGGCCTCACAGGGCTGCTCACACCACACAGGAGAGGCAGCTCTGCTATTGCCATAGGTAGGTTTTAAGATTTCCACTTGCCCCTGAGATGTTGAGATCCCTCAGTAGTTGCTGGAAATGCTGATGGGACTTGGAAGTCTTTTACAGATACTTTTACCTCCCCTGATGATAAAACCACAATCTGGGTTATGCTAACCCTGGTGAAGATCTTATTAGGGACTCCGTTGCCTAATAATGAACTTTAAACTGAATTTTTTTGCCTTTTCTGTCAGGTTTATGAAACTTGCTACTTTGTTTTTGAGAGGAGAACTCCTCTAACAGCAGGATCCCCTGTGCAGGGACCTGGCAGTGCTGCCTTCTTTGTGCTGCTGCTTTGGAGTGTTTAAGAGTTGGTGCTCTTAGGAAGAAACTAAATATTCAACCTGAATGGCAGCACTGGAGTGCTGGGACATGTATTTAGGTGTGTAAAGTGACTGAATTTGAGTAAAGAAGATCCAGTGATGTTCCTTGCCTCTGGCACAGTGAGGGAACAGATGTGCTCTGGAGATGTGTGGGCTCAGGAGGGGAGAGCTGGGGTAGCTGGGTGGGTGTTGATCCCACAGAGCTGGGTTGGGAGGGTGGGGAATTCTGGCACAGACTGGCATGAAATTGTCCCTCAGTCCTCGCTGCAGGTCTTCAGAAATGCTGCAATACATGACTGACTGAAAAAATAATCAAACATAAATGTCAGTCCAATTGCACGGAGTTTCCAGCTGATCTATTCTGTTTGTACAACATATCAGAGAGACTTATAAAATACATAATATTTATGGATTAATTGTAGCCCTTGGAGTATTTCCAGGCTATTTTCATATATATATTTAGGCACTATTTCAAATAAGCTCCTTCACATCTCTACTCCCTGCCTTTCCCACCCCCAGTGTGGCTCTGCCTGTTTCTCCTGAGGATTAACTGTGAGTTGGACAGAATCTAAAGATGATTTGAAGTGATAAATGCAGCAGCTGATAACCCAGAGCCTGGGTTCAGCTTTTCCTCTGCTCTCAGGTGGAGAACGTGGCAGTGTCACTCGAGGGCGTTTGTGAGCGCAGTTGGGACCCGTGGAAGTGGGTTAAGGGCTCATCACCACTGCCAAGGCAAGAAGGGCTCGTGTGTTTACTAAAGTGCTTCTCCTCAAGTAGCTTTGAAGTGTTTTGAAATGTTAAGGTTGTGCAGCATCTCTTGTGGTAAGTGATGGAAACGGAGGGAAGTGGCCGAGATGAGACAGAGATGGAATGTGGGATTGCTCCCGGCGCTGGAGCGGCCGAGCTGCTTCCAGGAGTCTGTGGCTTGTGCAGGACATGCTCTTGGATGTTGGGGTGGGGTGTCAGGCCTGACATGGCTCTGGTGATTGGTGAGAGGCTTTTCCAGCCTTCCAGGGGACAGGGTGGCTCCAAGCAGGGGTCCGGCCCGATCCCGGCAGCAGGAAGTGGAGGGAATGGTGGGTGGTGGTTTGCAGGGCCCTGCTGCTGCTTCCAGAAGACGACAGAGGTTGTGGTTAAAGGACAGGAAGTGTTGATGTGTAAACACTTGGTTACCCAGGAACATCAGAAACTGGGGGGGGTTTAAAGACCTGCTGGTGCATCCCCAGATGCAGATCCCCCATGGACGTGGGTCCTCTCAGTGCTTCTGTCCCACTTGGATTTTGCTTGAATCAAGTCATTCCAGCATTGGATCCCACCTGCAAACAGCGGCTGGATAAATGACCCCAGTCAGGAGGGATCCAGGAGGCTCCAGGATGAGGAGCTGTGGGTCTGTGGTGTTGGGTTACGGATTTCCTGCCTCCTGCTGCCGTGGAACAGGATCCAAAGCCTGCCTGGATTTTCCCATTTGCAAAGCTGTTCTCTGGGCCTTGATCTAAACACGGGAATTTTGGCCTGGGTTGGAGGCAGCGATGGAATTTTCAGGAGCGATATTTGAAGGAGGATTGAACAGAAATGGATGCAAGGAAAAAGCAAGATGCCTAAAAATGAGGTATTTTATCTATCTGGGGAAGATAAGCAAGAATTGGAGAATCAGGGAATATGCTGAGTTGGAAGGGACCCACAAGGGTCATGCAGTCCAGCTCCTGGCCCCAACAATCCCACCCTGTCCCTGAGAGCATTGTCCAAACACTTCTTGGGGCCATGAGCACTTCCCTGGGGAGCCTGTTCTGGTGCCCAAACACCCTCTGGATGATGAACCTTTTCCTAATAATCCATCCTAAACCTCCTCTGGCTCAGCTCCAGCTGTTCCCTCAGATCCTTGTGAGGAAGTTGTAGACAGATATTATACATAAATATATATATATATATATAATATCTATGTGTTGGGTTGACTATCTAAATCTGCAATATTTAGATTTCTGGTTAATGTTATTAATGAAATTGAAATGTAATTAATCCAAACTCTGCAGTGTGTTAAGTTAGTGAATAACCAATTAGGCATCTCTTGTTTATCTTACAGCATGCAGCAAAAATTTGCTCTAGTCCTCACACTGTTACTTAACAGAAGTGTTTTTGCCTTTGGAAGTAAACACACTGCTATTGGAAATCATTGGGAATGGGCCAGCTGAGTGATAGCTCAGGTAGTAATTGTGGTGTAAAGTGCAAGTTTAATTTTAGTCCGGGTCTCTCTCTGTATTAGGAGGTAAAATATTCCCTTCAGCATTTAATAAGCTGCACTTGGTGATGATTTATGGGAAGATTAACCTCGGTGTATCGGTCAGCTGCTGTTGCATCAGGAGGCGCCTCCACCTCAGCAAGGTGATATCAGGAGATTCATTAACGACTTCAAGGTGGCTGTTCCTGAATGGGAGTTGAGAGAGTGGCTTTTTCTCAAGACAGCAAGAGAGGTATTTTGCTGCAGAAAGATTGTGTGGCTATTTTTAGCCCTGGGTACTGGTGAGGTGGAACAGAATATTTTTAGAGCTGTAGAAAATGCAGCCACTCAAGCTGGGTTCCTTTTTTTCACTCTAGTGCTGGAGGGGTTTTCCAAAATAAAGAATAAAATTGGTAGGAAATGTCTTTTATGTACCATTATTACTTATATAAGTGATATATAGATTATGTATATGTACATATATTTATTTATGTAGGATTTTAAGTGTTTTGGACCTGTGGGTGATACTGCCATATTTTAAACCCATATTAATTATATATAAACTAAATATAGATTATATACATCAATCACATTATAATTATATATTCTATATATTAACTGCATTGTAATTAAAATATAATAAAATAGATTTTCCCTCAGATTTTGAAACCTTTACTCATGAAATGTTTTAAGAAAGCTCCACAGGCAGGAAGGCAGAATTGGGCCCCTCTCAATTAATATCCACCAATCCCATATTCTGTTTGGATCATAACTTGATGGAAATCACGGAATAATTCAGGAATTGGTGAACTGGTAAAAGAAGAGCTTGGAAGGGGAAACTCTGTAATGTTTTTGCAGCATCTGAGGCATTTTGGAGTGTGTTTTACTAATTATTGGGACCTGCAGAGGCAGCAGAGCTGAGCCTGTGCTGGTTCTCAGTGTCTGTACAAGTTTACAAGAAAACATGGATTTTCTGCATTACCCTCCCTGGATTTTAGGTGGATGGATGCAGAATGAGGAAACACTCCCCCCTCCAAGCAGTGAGATCCCAGTCAGATGAGACATGGATTTCATACATGTCTGAAACTGTTCTTGTTGGCACTCAGTGAATGACATAATTCTGCTGGAAAAGCTTTGTGTTACACTCTCAAAACGTGCCCCTTCAGATTTCTGAACGATCCAGGGAGTTTTTGAGCAGCAAGCTAAAGTGATGCTCCTGCTTCATGTATTTCTTTGAAATTACTGCCCTTCTTTATATTGAAATTAAATTAATACAAGTCCCTTAGACATCCCTCCTTTCTGGACTTGCAAAGGAGACATGGCCTGTCAGCCTCTTAGCTCACCCTCCCAGCTCTGTTCCATTCAGACAGGGCTAAAGAAAAGGTTATAATATCTAATAATTCACAGTTATGGGAAAAAAACCCAACCCTCCAAAAAACATTCCTGGCGTCTTTCTTAAGAATGTCCATGTTAATTCTGTTGTCCTGGCTTGATTTCAGCTTTATTAGATTATAAAGTCTATTTTAATCCACTTGGTTTTCGATTGCAGAGCTATTTTTACCTTTCTGTTGTTAAATAATAGTAGTTGTTTGCAGGGCCTGGTTGTGTTTCTGACCCTCAAAATGGTTTTCTCGTATCAAACTGTATATTTGCATAGTTCTGGTTTTAATCAGACTCCAGAATTCAGAAATAAAGGATGAGCTTGACTTGCCAGGGTCTGTTTGGTGTTGTGATAACACCAGCTGAATTAATAGAAATCTGTCAGCTTTTCTGGGCCTAAATTCCAGATTTCCAGCGTCGTATCCTGGGAGCAGCTGAAGGGCCTGGCCGTGACTGTGTGGTGGTTGAGAGTGAGGTGGTTCTTGTCCTGTTCAGTCTGTCGAGAGTTTTGCTGTATTTGATTGGCTTTTGGAGCATCTTTGCCTAATTAACAAGTTTTTTTTCTGCCTCCTTTGCAATTTGGCCACACTGCTGTGGGAATCTCAGGGTTGCTGGTGCACAAAAACAGTGCCTGGAGAACATGGAGTGTGGGTTGGTGCTGGTTTGGAGGAACATGCCACCACTGGGACCAGCAGCTCATGGATTTTACTCACAGTCAGTGAGACAAGGGCACAATTTTGGTGACTGCTATTTGACATCTTGGCTAATTAAGGTTTAAATGAACGCAGCACTAGTGAAATGTTCAGCAGCCTTTAATGAAAGGTGTTGGAGTTCACAGCAAAAGTTCACAAAAACCTTCCAGAACTTTTCTAATAAAGCCAAAGTCGACAATTTGTGGGGTGAAGCAGATAATCCACTGGTGGAAAATAAACCAGGCAGATAAAAGCATATAGCACTAGGGAATAATACCTGGAATTCCTTCAGCTCTGCAGAGCTTTAGCCTTGCTGATTCAGCTTTTGTCGATGACAATGTGTAATTCTGACTTTTCCATTGATAACTAAAAATAGGTGTAAAACTGTATTGGAAACCAAATGTTCAAACAGCTTTTCATTGTTCATTGTACACTTTGTGTTTCTGTTTCCTGCAAACTCTCACATTTTGCTGCCATGGCTGGTTGAGAGGAAACGCATGGATATCAAAATATAACGAGTTAGAGAAATAATTTATGGTTTTTAAAAGGTTTCCTGTTGGCTGGTATTGTCCCAGAAGTTTGTTACCTGTTCCTGCCCATCCAGCTTTGGAGCAGCTGATCATAATATCTATTGATACCTGTAATACATAAAATATATTCTCTATAATGATTATTACCTATTGCATAATGTAATGAGTGTACAGATTGTAGCACTGCCACGCAAGAAAGATAGGAATGTAAATTTGGGGAGATTGCTGCTGTTAATATTTGTACTCACTCAGTGTCTTTGCTATTGTTGGTTCCAGCCCACCACATGCTGCTTTGAACAGAATATCTGGAGTCTCCCCCTGAAGTTCTCACTCATCTGTCACTCAGGGCTGAGTCAGGAAGTGCATTGTAGTAAACCAAAACCTGATCCATTTCTCCAGTCTTTAATGCACAGTGTATTTTTATTCATGGCCTTATACAATTATTAAGAGAAGTGGAATTGAGTGAAAAGCTGCTTTAACTTGCACTTCAATGTATGTGTTGGTGAGAGTGTGGAACAGTTCTCTGGGGAGATGCTTCTTCCTTTTAATTTATTTTTTTTAAAAAGCCATTTTCATTGCTGATATGTAACTCTCTGTGCCTGTAGCCCTGGGAAGGGATTTGTTTTAGATAAAAGCACTATTTTGGAGATACTTAACATGACTTTTGATTTTCAGCAGGAGCATTAACTCTTGAGCAGTGTTTGTTTTGTTCTGGGATGCTATGAAGGGCTTTAAAAGCAGATTTTATAGTTGCATATCTCGTGAGTTATTGCCATATTACATATATTTTAGTGCATTTAACTCCATAAAATACCTTCCTGAAGTGGGAGAAGTTGCATGTGTTGTGCTTCAGTCCCTCTGTGAACTTTTACAGGCTAATCCACGATCTTGGATGCTCAAGGAAATAAAACAGTGATGGACGAGAACTCCCAGGAATTCATTTAATATCAGAGAACATTTGACATTAAGCTGCTGATAAAGGTTTCAAGCTGATTTGCCTCAGCTTTGCCATTACCTGTATCACAATTTTAATCTATATTCTCCTTTAATCACTTTTATAATGTGCATTTTATCTGCGTGCGGAGTTTGCTCGTTGTATTTTTATTTACAGGAGGGTTTAAGCGGCGACTCGCCGGCTCCGAAGCCGTTCACAGGAGCAGATGTGTGGCTGTAAAAAATGAGTGTGTGTGCAGAGAGAGTTCAGTGAGAGGAGATGGCTCTGGGAATGGTTCCCTGTGCAGGTTTTGAAGTTGCTCTCTGTTCTCTTGCAGCCTCAGACAATAGTCAGCGATTTCGAGAAACCTGCTTTGCGTTTGCACTGACGCCACAACAAGTGCAGCAAATCAGCAGTTCCATGTGAGTGGGGTTGTTTCCAGAGAAAAGAACTTAGAGCAGGGACTTTTAGCACCCCACCCCTTTCATTTCGAACTGGGAGGTGTGTGCAGTGCTCAGGGAAGGGGAGTTCTGATGGGGAGCAGGAGGGCGAGGAGGGGAGGATTAAACTCCACCACTTTTGGGGTGTTTTGGGTGGGTTTCCCTTGTGTGAAGTTCTGTGCAGGTACAGAACTCTGCTTCCTGCAGCCCTTCCCTGCCACCAGCCAGATCCTTTCTCAAGTTCTTTGTTTATTCACTATAAAGATGGTATTTTACAGTGACCTATCCGAATTTTCTTTATAGTGTACAAAAAAAAAAAAAAAAAAAAGGACATAGGTAGAGGTCAGATGAGAATGTCATTGATTTATTTACCTTGAAGAATAAAAACTGTGCCTTTGAAGGTATCCTGAGAGTGGTGGTTTGACTGACCAGAGGCAGCAAAGTGTGGTACACACCATATAAACACCATATAAAAGGGTGTTTTACATACACTGAACTTAGGGCAAACTCTGGAGGAGTCTATGTTGTAATGTTGATGGATCTCCTGTGAAAACAGTGTTTTAACCTGTGTTCTGTTGTTTCTAGGGATATTTCTGGGACCAAATGTGACTTCACAGTACAGGTCCAGCTGAGGTAGGTGTGTTACTGCCTCTTCTCCATGCTGCTGGTTTTTCAGATGTATCAGCAGGTCAGGCATTCCAGGGTGGAGAAGAGCGTCATCCTGGTTGATTTTCTTGTTAGTAGTTGTAGATTGTGTGAATCCTCCTTCCTGTAACTCCACGGGCAGATTCCATGTGCCTGGGCCCTCAAAATCTCCTGGCAGAGCTGTCAGGCACAGAATTCCATGGACATGGCAACCCAAGGGCTGCTTCTCTTTAGGCAGCACTTTGGGAATCACCAGGCTGAGTCTTAACCTGCCGATTATTTTAGAGGTTTTCACAAGTTTATCATAAGTTGATGAAAATCCTGTGTATCAGCAAGTTGGGTTGGCCTGGTGTGGGATCAGCTGGACAAAGGGATGAGGAGGATTTGAGGGAAACCTGATTAGCTGTACCCTGATGGGATGGGACAGGTCCCCTGGAAGGAATCCAGTGGAACTGAGAGGCACTTGGTCCTTGGCCTGTTGTCCATTATCCTGGCCCAGGACAGGGAAGGGTGTGTCCTGCCTCAGATCCAGCAGCAAATAAACCTGTTTGAACTTAAATAAATAAATTAAACTGCCTGAACTAAGAGATCTGCCACAGGCCTGAGGGTTCCATGGCTGTGCCTCAGCAGCTGCCTGGAGGCAGGACAGTGGAAGAGACTTAACTTTTGTCCTTTGAGAAACTTTGGGCTTATGTCAAGAGGTCTGGAGAAAAGGCAGAAGAGAAACTGGGATGAGCTGTTTGTGTAGCAGCAACCTGCCTGTGTGAATGAGTCAGTCAGGGGGAGGAACTCAGGGAATCTGAGGGGGGAACCCAGAGCCATCTTGAAACACTGTAATTTTGGGGGGCTTTCCTGCTCAGTGACATGTGCAGATAATTTGAGGACTGTGTTTAGCAAGACCTGTCGTGCTTTCATTGCTCAGTGGAAAACAAATTCCTTGTAGGAAGAGATGTCACTTTAAAAGTGAAAGATGATGGAAGCTCTTTGCTTTTAGGTTTTGTTTATCAGAAACCAGTTGTCCACAAGAAGATCACTTCCCACCCAATCTGTGTGTGAAAGTAAATGGGAAACCATGCAGCCTTCCAGTAAGTAAGATGTTCTTTGATACACCTTTTTGGGTAGCACCACTAGGAACTGGCTGGCAAAAATTAGCCTGAAAATTTATCCTCACCTTTGTTTTCACATTCTGCAGTGTTTGAGTGACTAGAAAAGATTGGGTAGGTTGTTTCTGAGGAGGAGCTGAATTTCCAAAAGCCATGGCAGTGTATTTTTGTGTTTGACAAACACCAGTGACAGTCCTGGGGCAGCACAGGGGGTTGGAGTGGGCAGTGTTGGCCAGGCAGGTCCAGTAGCACTGCTGAGAGGGACCTTTTAATATTCCATGGGCAGGGATTTTGGATTTCTCTGTGAGGAGAAAGATCTTCTAAAACACCTGATAACTCTGTCTGATGCCTGTCTCTGGTGGAATAGAAGCAGGAGCCTGGCTCGGGTGGGACGCAGCTCGGGCAGGGTTGTGGTGAGGAGAAGACAAAGCCAGTCTTGACTTTTTTTTTTTATGTGTGTTTGAGAGATGAAATGCTTTGCTTTCCAGGGCTACCTTCCACCAACCAAAAACGGTGTTGAACCAAAGCGCCCCAGCAGACCAATCAACATTACCTCACTCGTCAGGTTGTCCACGACGGTACCAAACACAATCGTTGTCTCCTGGACGGCGGAGATTGGGAGGGTGAGTGGCTGCTCAGACCTCGGGAGCTGGTGCTTTGAAAGATCTGAGAGATAAGCAGGTTTAATTGTGCAGAAAACCCTTGGTGCAGCAGCACTAGACTGTTCCTTCTTTTGATGGAATTTTGATGGCAGGAGATAGGACGGGCTCCCTTAGATCAGTGCACTGACGTTTTGTGGTGTGAGCTCTCCCTCTTCACCCCCCACCCACCTTTGTGACTCACTGAGGGCTCAGATAACGAGATCAAGACATCCCAGAAGATTTTTGTTTGTTGATTTGGCCAAACTTCAGACTTCAAGCTCTTCCTGACTTCAGGGACTCGACAAACCTTATCTTGGCTTTGGCTTTGTAACCAGCATGTGACATTCAGGACAGAGTGGCCCTTGAGAGCAGGGACACAAAGCATCACAGCCCAGCAGGGCCCAGCAGGTTTCATTTACCATTTTACATTTCTTTTCTCACAACTGCCATTCCTCTGTTTCATATTTAAAAACTCGTGATTTTACCACTTTTTTTTTTGTGTCTGTGGGCAGAACGTTACAACTGGTGTTATAAAATTGCTGATGTTCCACTGGACCAATTAAATCTGGAACATGCTGCAAAAAGTGACTTCAGTAAATGAGTCCATGAATTAGTGAAGTGCTTTCAGTGCTGGCACCAAACCTGCTGGATGGGCATTACAGGGGCACCGTGTGCTGGTGCCACTGCAGCCATCCTGTTGTTAGAAGTGCCGAGAATTGTCCTGAGGTGAAACCTTGTCCAAGAATTTGTCAGTGTGCAAAGCCCAGGATTCCTGAACCAGCCTGGAAAAAATGCTTACAGCCCGGTCCTGCACAATGGGCAGCTATGAAACAGCACCAGGGGGATTTCAGGAGGGAGTTCTTGTGGGGCAGAAAACAATCTCCATCCAGATTGTGGAATAAATGATGGCTGGAAGATTCTTTTGGGAAAAAAAAAAAATCTTCTTTTCTCTCATGAGAGCTGCAAGTATCAGAACTGAGCATTTGAGAGTGCACCTGCTTTGGTTCACACTGCAAGTGGATGGATCCTGATACTCCTCTGAGTCCTTAGGAATATCAGGGAGGATTTAGGGAGGAGAAGTGCCCTGGACTCTGAGTTAGTCTCTTGTGGACTAGCTGGTTCTCAGACTTCACAGATATTTCAGTTATAAAGAACATGTTGGGTAATTTTCCATGAGCATGAGATGCCAGAAGTGCTCAAATCCAGGCTGGAGCAGCCTGGTCCAGTGGCAGGGGGTGGAATGGGATGAGTTTTAAGGCTCCTTCCAACACAGCCCATCCCATCCTGTGATTTTATGAGACACAGTCCTAAAGTGCTTCTTCAAGAGTTAAATGTGAGGAATTGCTTTATTTCTGGCTATGCCCATAAAATACAAAATTTGGATTCCCCTCTTCCCCTCACCTCAAGAGTCTCTTGCATGTCCCAGCTGGTGCTCTCTACCTTTCCTGGAGTCATCTCTGGGATTTTTACCCAATCTGTTTCAAGAGCCTTCTGGAGCAGCTGCCTTGGGCGAGTTCCTGCCTTTGTAGATTCAAGCTGTCGGTAAATAATTTCACAGCGTTAATTAGCATTTTTCTAACTTCTATACTAATTGAGGCATTAAACAAACAAGTTAAAGGCAGTAGTGGTTTTTAACGATGTGAGAAGCAGTCATTGTAAGAATAAAATATTTAAAATGTGGTGTTTCTGATGCTATTTCAGTTTGAGTAATTTTGTGGTGAGATATATTACTGAAACCCCGCCTTTGCATGCTGGTGGCATCCTAAACAAAAGATAGTAGATGTCACAACTGTATAGGGTTTTTTTTTTGTGAAAACACTTGTGGCAGTTGCTGGGGGGAAGCTTTTCATTTTTCACTTTAAATTGTATGAATGCAACTACAGCTTTAGCCATTAATGTTTATATCAAAATAATTGATGTACCCTAATGTGAGAACACGAGACTTGTCCTTTCCATTTTGGGGTGCTGCTGATGAATGCACAGTGTAGGCATTTATAACCTGCTATTTTAGAAACTTATAAGAAAAATCAGAGCTTCAGAAATGCCAGGCTGTGGTTTGAACTCAGTGCCAGGAAGAGCTTGGCCCTCCAGGGAAGGGGGGGCCTGGCAGAGTTGGGACTTCTGCATCCAACCTGCTTGGATGCCCAAGTATTGGCAGAAAGGAGCATCCACGGCCTTTCCCTGGCATTGAGAAGGAAAAGGGGCAGGGTGAGCTCTGCTTGAGGAAGTGACCCAAGCTCCTGGGAGGGGAAGGACAGGACAGGGCGTGGGAGCGGTGACTTCTTGGGCTGGTTCTCCAGAGCACGTCCCGGCCCCTCTGAACTCCTGAACTCTGTCACTGCCTTTCTCCTGCTCTGCTTCAGCAGGGAAGTTCACATTTCAGACACAGTCAAGTGCAGGAGGAGAAGGAAAAGATGAGCAGCAGGTCCTGCACTGATGCATCTTTTTAGGTGTTCCTCTGGAAGAAGCATCACTGCTCACTTTCCTATTTTGAAAACAAAATAAGCTTTCACTAGGAAAAAAAAGAAAAAAAGGTTAAGTTCTTTGACCTGACAGCTTCCCTTAAGTCCATTGACACAGGGCAGTACCTCACATCACCCCTGTAAAATTAAATGCACTGACACAGGATAATGTAAAATTACCCTGCTGAAAGGGGCTGCATGTCATGAATGAGAAATAGAACTTCCAGAAGTGTCCTAAATGCTGTTTTAATAGCTTGGTTTGCAGTTAAATCTCAGTAAAGCATCAAGTCACTTGTGTTGCATCCCAGACTCCAGCCCTGGAAACTTCCTGGTCTGAAAACTTTGCCCATCTCGAGTCTGGTAGAAACACAGAACAAGTGGTATGAAATAGAAGCTGTCTTGTGGTGCCAGCATTGTTCTTCCTGACGCTTTGCTGTGTTCCCAGAACTATTCCATGGCAGTGTACCTGGTGAAGCAGTTGTCCTCCACGGTGCTCCTGCAGAGGTTGCGAGCGAAGGGAATTCGGAACCCGGATCACTCCAGAGCCCTGAGTATGTCTGATGTGCTGCTTGTTTAACAGGGAAAACAGCTTCTTAAAGGGACATTTCAGACAGGACTGTGCTGCCCGAGGTTTGGACTTCCTACAGTTCCCTGGGTTTTGGGAATCTGATAGTGGTGTTCTTTGTATTCAGTTCCAATTCAAAGACTCAGAGGCCTTTGTTTGGATTAGGAGCCGGTCCAGGAACCCTGTTGACACTGGGAAGGGAAAAATGCAAGAGAATCTCTTTCAGTTCAGCCATACTGGCTTTGTTTCTTCAGAATGGAACAACTGTATTTATACAGTTAACTGGTAATTCAGCACCTCAGGCTGAACTGAAGGCCTGACACCGAACCTGGTGCTGAGGAGGAAAGGATTCATCAGCACAGTTTTTGTTCCTCTGGCACGGGGTTTGCAGCGAGCCTGGAGGGAGAGTGTCCAGCACAATCCTCCTCCCAGCCCCCTCCAGACTGGAGTGGGAGATTTGCTGCCTTATTGTTTTCTCTGACAACAACACGTTGGTCTAAGTTTGTGTAATAGAAACGAAAGCAAAAAGTGCTGCGTGTTTGTTTTTCGGGAAGAGGGCGAAAATACCAACACCTGATCGCTGTTCTTGCTCTCTAATGCTCACATAATGTGTTTTACACAGCACAAGAAAGAAACTAGTCCAGCAATAAATGCTCCATAGTGCTGGGCAGTACCTTGTGCTAATGCAGTTTGATTTAAAGGCACAAAAAGCCAGAGAGTTTCCAGGTGGCTGCCTCTCTGTGTGTGTACAAGGTGAGAATGAGGGTGCAGGGCCAGCTCAGAGCAGGAAAAAAATGGGGCTAATTTGTTCATTTAAACACTGACTGCTTATAAAACTTGTGTAAGTAAAACTAGAGGGTGGGGAGAAGTGAAAGACTTTAAAGGTGAAAGGCTCTAATATTTCACTGCAGTTATTTAAAACTCAGGTTTTGCCAGAGTATTTCTGATTCCCTGTTTCTCAATTTGCTTTCCAGTTTTAAATCACAGGATTGCCTGATGAGCATTTTGGGGGTTTACAGTGGTCCTTGGGAACGTGAGAGTTGTTAACACATTCACTTCATGTGCTTGAAGGCTGGAAGTGAAATCAGTGTGGCTCATCTTGCTGGTGCATTTTAACTAATGGTCAAGTGCCAAGCTGCCTGTAAATGAGGAAAGCCCTCTCTGTATAAGTACATTTTCTAAGGATCTTGGTTTAAGATGAGCTTTTCTGCTTTTCACTTTCTTAAGTCCTGTTGTTTCTGGGCTTTCCAGAGAGTAATTTCTGTTTTTGTGACTTATGTGAGTCTGGAAGAACAGTCAGAGTATGGCTTCCAATAGAAACTTTAGCACATGGTTTTAGTCCTGTTTTATTTCTTTATCATCCAATTTATGTTCCAAATTAACCTAAAATCCACCTTTTCTTCTTTCAAATAACAGTTAAAGAGAAGCTGACTGCTGACCCAGACAGTGAAATAGCAACAACAAGCTTAAGAGTGTCTCTTCTTTGTCCAGTAAGTCTTTATTTATTCCCTCCAAACTGATTCTGATTAAAATGTGGCTGTTCTGGGATGTGTGTGGGAGAGGTTACCTCGTGTTTACCTGGTTTAACTTTGTAGGGATAGAAAATTATCTATCACTGTGCTTTAAAAGCATGTGATACACCCCTGAGGAGCCAAGTGTTCCATTAGCTTGGAGATGTTATTCAAAATATATGTAAGCATACATTTAAATCTGTCATTTAAATCTGGTTAAATCTCATCACCTGAGTGTGAAGTTTGGGGCTCTGATTTGATAAAACCCTTCTCAGGGGTAGGGTGGGGAAACCTGACTGTTAAAAGCAGCTCTTCAGACAGTTCCTGCAGTCAGAGTATTGAGCATCTTGTATCTGAAATCGGTTCTGTGTTAAATACTTTGAATATTCAATAATCTTCAGCTAAAAATAAAGCAGTTTCATTGAGGTTGATCAAACCAAATTTGTTTTATTCTAAATTTGAGCTGGGAGAAATAGTTGCAGAAAAGGTAAAAGTGGCACAGACAACCAGTTTCTTGACCTGCTAAATGTTTTTTTTACCAAACGGGTGCAGTGGTTTATGCCTGGGTTTATGTTGTCAGTGGTAAAATGCACAATATTAACATGATGTGCACTTTTTTGAGACTTGTTTCGGGTGCAGTGCTCCAGAATACTTGCTCTGTGTATTGACTGACATAATCTCTTTATTACAGTATAACTTTTTAACCTCTTCTCAAGATTAGGGATACATCTGTTTCCTGGTCTGGCTCAATCTGCTCGAACTGGACATGAAATTCTCAGTTTTAAAATCTCAATAAGTAAACTGACTTTATTCTTGCAAAACTGAAGCTTATTTCTCCAGTTATTTAATATGTTCTTCAAGATAAACTTTTAGAGGTGTGAGTTTTGCCTCGTAAAAAGCGCAATTAACATCGTATTTATTTTTATATGTGTTTTATGTTCTTATAAATCTTTAAATGGGGTATTGTCATGATCTTCAGACTTTCTCCATATCAAGCATTGATTCTGACTAAGGAAGATGAGGAATTTATAAGGAAAGTAAAATTAATCTGTAGGAAAGATTTCTTGCAGAAATACAGGTTTTTACTTCAGCTGTATTTGATTTGTCCAAGTGTTGGTTTATAGATCATTCTTGGGGGGGGTTTCTGACACGTTTCTCTTTGTCCTCATTGCCTCCAGTCTGATAAAAGCCCTTCTGCAGTGCTTTTAGGTGCATTTTTTTCTTCTGGATGCAGTTCAGGTGGGTTGGGATTAGAGCAGGAATATCCCCTACAATATTCCCTTCAGGACTGCAGGTTTGGCAGAGCCTAAAGGTGCCAAATTCTCTTTTGCTCTCTGAGTTCTGCCAGGGGCAAAACAACAAAACAGCATCAGACGGTAGGATGTGACTCTTCAGAATTCCCACCTTTGCCAGAATTTGCCCTTTAAAATTTACTCTTTTTGTGAGACACATAAAAGCAAACTCTACAGCAGGTTATTCTGAGTGTATTTGTTATTTAAATGCCTACAAAACGGCTACACTTGACTTTTTCCAGTGTATTCTTTATTCAGTGCTGCGTGATTTTACTGTAGCTCTTGGAATAACCCATCACAGGTTCACTGGGACAGAGATTGAGCCTTTCAGCCTGTGGACAGAAAGGTTTTACCTCGATCCAGGCTGTGCTCAGGTCTGACTGTGATGTCATTTATAGCCTCCATGTTCTTACTTGATAATTCATAAGCATTTGGCTCGGGGAGAATTTTTTTTTTTTTGTCTCGATTTTTGTGGTTGTTTTTTTACATCTTGAACGCTCTGAAAACACACCCTGAAAATGCCGCTTCGGTCTCCAGGAGCAGGATGAAAAATCAGGGAATGAGGGGAATGATGTTCCTTCAGCTCTGGGAGTGTGGGGGTGCCGCTCTCCCCTCTGCTGGGTGGGATTTTATATCCAATAAAATAACTGGGGGTGCTGGGTTTAGTCTCTCTATCTAACCTTTCTTTTGCCCTCAGAACAGCACAGAGGAGGAGCTTCCTGGGAATTTGTTTTGGATTGCTCCCGAGCTTTTTATAGCACAGAGGCCTCAGAGACCAGGGAGGGAAAACTGCCTTTAAAACTGCTGCCTGGATCCATCCAGGATACAGCAAAGGGGCTGCTCTGAGCCTGGATTTCAGGAAGACACTTGAATTCTTTTTTTTTTTTTTTTCCCCTCCTGGAAGTACAAATAAATAAATCCCAGGCTCTGCAACCGGAGCAAATATTTAACTGAGCAGAAATTCCAAATGTAGCCTTTTACTGGGGGGGGGTTGCAGCTTTGTTTACAAATCCTCAGCTCCTGCTTTGGGGTTTTTTTTTTCAGAATGGAGCCGGTTTCAGATAGAAGTGTTTTGTGTGCTTGGAAAAGGAATTAATGCAGCGTTTCTTTGGCTGCCAGGAGGCAGGAATCAAACAGCCACAGTGCTGGGAATCACAGGGTTCCCAAAGTTGGGATGCACCCCTCCTTTTAGGGCCTTTTTATTGTCAGTTCTGACTCAGTGTGGCAGAGCTGATCCAAAAATGGGAAAGGAGCATCAGCCTGTTAACACTGAATATGCTGATTTTTGGTTACATTTAACTGCTCCTGAGAAATCAGGGGTTCAGGTTTTATGCCAAAACCTGGGGAAAACGTTTCTGGTTTCAACCTGCTTTTCCCCCCCAGGAGATGGGTATTTATGCCCTTCCTGCAGCACTTGTCTCTCACCTTCCTGGTTTTTATTTGGAGCCACAGAGAACCCTCCAGGTTTTCTGTCCTTACTCTTGGTGCTCCCTGAGCTGGGAGCCTTACTGTGCCCAAAAGGCAAATGAGCCATTGACCCACCATCTGGGAGATCAGAATTCCTGACAGACATGGATCAGGGGGGCCTTGCTGTGCTGGAGGGTTGGTTATGGGATGGAAATAACGTGCTTGGTCATGGATTTTGGGGGAGGGGGTTCCAAACACATGGCACAAAAAGCACCTCCTGCCGTTGGCTGAGGCTCTGCCACCACTCCTGGGGCTCCCCTGGGAATTCTGTGCCCCCCTCCCATCTGCTGGGGGGTCTGGGACAGTGACTGGAGAGCCAGAGGGAGGAAAAACAAGGGAGATCCTGCAGCTCCACTGGGTTTACTGGGAACGGGGTGGAGGGATTTCTGCTCAGGGGGAATAAAAAAATATGCCAGCATCATGGAGGAAGTGGTGGCCTGTGAGTGGAGCCTTTGTTCTTGAGATTGTGTTGAGTTTGGGGATATTGGGAGATTGGTGCCATCCTGTGGCATCCCTCTTGTACTGCTGAGGATCAGCCTGGCCACGGGGCTGGGCTGAGCCAGGCCAGGAACCAGTTCTGCTCCCACCCACTGCTGGAACTGGGTGTGTTTTAGCCAAATAGGGATCACTTCAAACTCCTCAGGATAAACAGTTCTTAGTAAGTAATTGTTTTGTTGGTTTTTAATGTGGGAAAAGCCTTGTTTAGACATTCCTACCTCTTGCCTTTAGTGTGGTCAGTCCAAGCCCCTCCTAAACTGCAGAGTAAGCACTTGGCCACAAAACAACTGCTTGGGCTTTGTGAGGAGAGGGAAACTTATTTCAGATTAATATGAAGTGCTTTTCACTGTCTAATCAGTTTTGCATTCGGTGTAATGATACTTTAATGATAAAATACTAAAGAAGAAGAATTCTTTCTTTGGTCCATCCAAGGACATTGGTACGTTCCAGGTGCTCAGTGAGCCCTGTATTTTCTTTCAGGAATATGGCAGGTTGTATTCTCAGTTTCCTTGATCAAATATACTTTAAAATATGATTTAATTCACTTTTGTGCCATTTCAGGCCTACAGGAATGAGGCAGCAATGAACATGCCATGTATTTTAAACAAACCTCAGATTTGTGAGAGTTTTCTGGAGTAAAACTCAACCTGTCCCTTTTCAGACAGAAAAGCCCTGATGGTTCATTTAATACCAAAGCAACATAATCTTGGTTTAATCTTGTGGTTTGTTTGTTTTTTTTCCCTTTCAGCTTGGTAAGATGCGTCTGACCATCCCCTGCAGGGCCCTCACCTGCTCCCACCTGCAGTGCTTTGATGCCACTCTCTATATTCAGATGAACGAGAAGAAACCAACCTGGGTGTGCCCTGTGTGTGACAAGAAGGCTCCCTATGAACACCTCATTATTGATGGGTAAGTGAAGCCTAAAGCAAATCAAGGGTGTTCCTCACACTCTCCTCTCGTTGTCCACGGCCAGGGCTCTGAATTCCTGGTGATCTGGTTGGGATCTGTTTTAACTCACCACATTATTTAATTTCCCTGCTGTTGGTGAAGAATTAACGACCAGGCACCTCTTCATTCAATGTTCTGGAAGAACTGTGCTCATCAAACTAGTAAATTCAGTAATAATGAAAGGTATTCCTTCCAATCCTGGGTAAATCTTCGAGCTATCCTACCTAAAATGGCTTTTTTCCCCCTCCATGTTCTATAGTGCTGAATTCTTGGGTGAAAACAGCCCATGTTGTATATTTTTTTAATGGAGCAACAGCACAAACCTGGTGTTTTTTAATAGCAGACACCTTAGAGCAAATAAATCCTGCCACCCCTCAAATCCATGTACAATTCCATGTACAATTTCACACTTGGGGAGTTGCCATCTGTACAAAGTGACACAGAGATTGATCCCCTGGTACTGCCTCCTTGCAAAACATTAAAAAAAAAAAAAATAAATCCAGGGTTGGTCTGTGCCAAGTGTGTATTGCTGGGTTTGCATTTGAATTTCTTAGATAAGAATCTTCTTTCCAAAGTGTGATAAAGGAAGAGAGCAAGTTGAGGCTTCTGAGGATACCTCACCAAAACACCACCAAAAAATGCCAAAACAAACAAACAAAACCCTGGAAGGCAAAACTAGAAACCCTGAAACAAACAGAACCCCAGAAAAACACCCCATAAATGATTTGAGCCTTTTTTAGGGATTATGTGCTTCATTTTGGGGAGCTGAAGGTCACTCAGGGGTCCCCTTTATGGCCTTGAAGAGCCACTCAGGGCTGCCCAGGCTGCTTTGGATTCCTGGATCCTGAGATTTCCAGGTCCTCTGCTTTGGATCCAAGAGCTCAAGGGTTCCTTGGTGGAGGTTTCTGCCTAAAGTAGTAAACCCAAAAAGTAGCAATAATTAACCCAACACATTTTCCTTATTTCTTCTTGTGTTGCCAGGTGCAGAGGTTGGAGATTAGCTGGTCTAATTAGAGCATCCCAAAGAGAAGGTTATTGCTAGAAAATGTTTTCAGTCTGGGAAAGAGGGGACTGTCTCTTTCCTGCAGAACCACAGGAATAGTCCTGGTCCAAAGCTGGAATTCCCACTGGGAGTGATGTGGTGCCAGGATCCCAAAGTTTCAGGAGGTGCCGGTAGGAGAAGAGGCTGCAAGTTCAGATTCCCAAGCTCAGCATTGGTTAGGAAGTTTCAGGAAATACAAGTCCCTAAATTCTCAGCTGTATGGACTCCTTTAAAGATGGGCTTCCTCAGTTAAGTACTGGCAAAGGTAAATGTGGGTAAGGAGGAGATTTTTTAAATCCTGGTTCACATCCGTCCCTTGGCTTGGGAGAAGGAGAGTTCTGTGTCAGGGGCTCTGCAGGATTCCACTCCCAGTGCTTTGAGAGAAATGTGCACGTTTTTCTCTTGGATAATACTTGAATTTTTCCCACTGTCCCTTTTTGCCAAGGAAGCAGATGAGAGAAAGGTAGAGCAGTGAAAGCTTTTGGTTTAACACTAATTCAGACTTGTACTGACTAATAAGGGTATTGGAGGAGAAAAGAGGAATTGAGCTCTTTTTGAGGGCTGATGTCAAAATGTTTTTGATGGCCAGGTTGTTCATGGAAATCCTGAAGTTTTGTACAGATTGTGACGAAATTCAGTTTAAGGAGGACGGATCCTGGGCTCCCATGAGATCCAAGAAGGAGGTGCAGGAAGTGACAGCATCTTACAACGGCGTGGATGGTGAGTCATGTTTGGGGGGTGTGGACTGAACTTCCTACAGTGGGAACCCCAAAGTGTTGATGGTCCTTTAACTTCTCAAAATGCTCATTTTTAAATGTGTATTTGTAGCTTTAGTGATCATTTGTGACAATAAGTACTTGAGTAATACCTGTTTGGGGCTTGTAATTTTGTTGTCTTAAGTTACAGCTTTATAATAAAACTGTGATGTTCTGATTGTAGTGCTGGTTTAAGCTGCAGCTTTTCCTGTTGACTTGCTTTGTGTAGGATGCATAAGCTCTTCCTTGGAACATCAGGTGTCTTCTCACCAACAGTCAAATAAAAATAAGAAAGTGGAAGTGATCGATTTGACCATCGACAGCTCATCAGATGAGGAGGAGGAGGAACCATCTGCCAAGAGGAGCTGTCCTTCCATATCTCCAGCATCACCAATAAACAATAAGGGGTGAGGATAAAACAGGCCAGTGCAGAGAGAATCTGCTGATGGTGGGCAGAAGTCATAAATTTTAAAATAAATTACATCTAGAAAGTTCTGTATTTGGGTTATATCCTCACTTAGTAGCTCAGAGCACATGGGTTTGCTCTCAGCTCACAAGGCCTAAGATTGGAATCACCACTTTGATTTGTTAAGTGTGCCACACAGGGAGGTATTTCAGTTGTATTTGTGCAAATGATGTAAAATGGGGCAAAAAAATTGTGGCTTCGAAGTCTGGTTTGTGCAAGTCTGGGAGCGCTTTTGTTCCCCAGGGAAAAGGAAAAGCAGCACATTTGGGGAGAGCGAGGAGAAGCAGGGTGTGGTGTGGGAGGGTGTGGGCTTTGCCACAACCTGGTCACACCTGAGCAGCCAGGCTGGAATTAGCTCCTTGTTTACATAAATATCCAGGGATCAAAACCCAGCCTAAACCAGAGGGATCCTGTTGTTGCAGTGATTCCTCCTCCAGGAATGGGAATGACTCAGTGACCACTTAAAACCGCTCAGGACCTTTCTTTAATGTCCTCATTTGCTGATTGCCTTGCAGAGTGTCAGTGTTTGGTGTTGTTACTCTGATTCCTGGCGGGGGGTTGGGTTCAGGATTCCTTTAGGATTGTCTGGTGGTGTCTTGGGAGTATCAGTAACATCTTTACAGCAGAGATCCCAGTACCATTTACAGTGAGAGTCCTCACTTTCTGCTCTTTGAGACTGAACTTTCCTTTAAATTTTACTACATTTCAACTGTCTGGGACTGAATTAACCTTCCTGATAAAGCAGTGTGAGGGGAAAGCCTGGGGAACGTGTTCCCTACCAGGATCCATTGAGGTGCATTTGTGAAGCTTTGGAATTTAACAAGGGAGCTGTTGCACACCTTTCACCAAGTTCTTAATGCATTTTGAATTACGGAGTTAAAATGGGAAAATTCAAATTTAAATTGGGAAAGTTTGAAAATAAGCACCCCCTGCATGGGATAACAAGAAAGCCAAGAGTCTTCTGTGTTTGTAACAAGCCTTTGTTCCTTGCAGCATTTTGAATTTACCCCATCAAGCATCTCCTGTGTCAAGAACACCAAGCCTTCCTGCTGTTGACACCAGCTACATCAACACATCACTTATCCAAGACTACAGGCATCCATTCCACATGACACCAATGCCTTATGACTTGCAAGGTGAGCTCCTGACTCTGCACCTATAAATACAGCTCTCCAAGCAATAATAACTATTGTAAAGGGAAAAAAAAGCTAGGTTAATATCTCTGGTAGTGAAAAAACTCTGAAGTGTCATGGATATTATGCTGGTTTTATTTCAGAATAAATGGTGAAGAAATGAGGAGTTTTGAGAAGCCTAATTTTTACTTTTTGTCTCTTCACAGGTTTAGATTTCTTCCCTTTCCTGTCAGGAGACAATCAGGTAAGTCAAGGAGAATCAAGTCCTGTGGCAAACGTTCTTTTCCAAGCAGGACTTGCTGGCCTGGCTGTGTAGGAGCAGATTTATGCTGTAGGTGTGCAATCAGGGAGTCTGCAGCTTTATTTTTTGTACACAAGCTGTGACCAAACACAAGCATTGCCCAAGCACAGGTGAAGGATAAGGCACAACCAAAAATAAACAGTTTGGTATCCAGGGGTTAAGCTGAGCACCCAGTTTTTATTGTGGGATGGCCCTGAAGGTGCAGCAGCACCTCCTTAATTTTCCAGTCCTGAGGTGCCACCTCTGGGACTCTGGTCACTTCTCCTCCAAGGAAAGAAGGGGCTGGGGTGTCTTTACCTGCCCCTCCTGCTCTGCTAAGCAGGAAAATGGCTCTAAATCCAGAGGGATTCTTTCATATCCTGATGAAGAGCAGAGCCTGCACTGCAGAATTTGGATTTAGGAACATTCACTAAAACACAGATAAGTGAATTACTCTGCAACAAGTCAGTGCTGCAGTGATTGTGCCAGTGCAGAAATGCTGGGGAGCAAGGCTGAGCAGCCTGAGTGTTCCGTAAAGAGCAGCATTACCCCCCAGAAAAGTTGGATTTAAAACTTGATTCCTGATAGCTCAAGCTCTTGCCTTTCAGGGGCTGCCCCAGAGGGAATAACCTGGGACAGCCCTGGCTCCATCCTGTGGGAATAAACTGTCTGTAAAGGCATTTTTCACAGAGTGCCTTCCTCACCAGCGTAGAGTTGCCCCAGCTGGGGTTGATCTCTGACTTCTGAGGGGATGGCACAGTATTTTTTTTGAATTTTGGGGAGTTTTGCCACCAGGGAGTTTTTGCAGAGGTGAAACAGTGCTGCTGCTTCCCCTTCTTTAGGACTGTGGCCAGTCCTGTTCCCGTGGTAGTGTTTGATCTTACCAACACCAGTATTTCCAATTCCTTTTGGAGTTCTGAAGCCAGTTTTAGGATTCTGAAGCCAGTTTTAGGATTCTGAAGCCAGTTTCAGGATTCTGAAGCCAGTTTTAGGATTCTGAAGCCACTTTTGGCTTCAGACTTGAGGGGCCGCAGAGCTAAAAATCCGCTGCGTCGCTCCCCTCGCTGAAAACCCTGTGAGACCCCCAACCTGCCAGAGCTTTAGCTTGACAAACCCCTTCACCTTGTGCTGCTCTGAATTCAAGCTGTCGGTGTCTGAAGTTTAACTTGTTGTTTTTCCCCCCAGCATTACAACACCTCCCTCCTTGCCGCCGCAGCCGCGGCGGTTTCCGCGTCCGATGATCAAGAACTTTTACACTCCCGTTTTTTCCCCTACACTTCATCCCAGATGTTTCTCGATCAGCTCAATGCAGGAGGAAGCAGTTCCCTGCCAGCCACAAATGGTAGCAATAGTGGCAGTAACAGCAGTCTTGTTTCCTCCAACAGCCTGCGAGAGAATCATGGGCATCCCGTTGCAAGTAGGAGCAGCACGGACACGGCGTCAATCTTTGGTATCATACCAGACATTATCTCATTGGACTGATCCTTTTGGACAGAGGAAAATCTTTGTGCTTGGTTTTACTTTATGTTAGAAACATAAAACAGAGTTTGTTTTGGTTTTGTTTGTTGGTTTGTTGTTTTTCTTTTCTTTTTCTTTCGTTTTCGTTTTTTTTTTTCTTCTTCTTTTTTTTTTTTTCCTTTTTTTAGGGGGAAAAAAAAATTTACGTGTACAGAGAACAAAAGTATATTTTCAGTTTTACTTTTGTATATAAACCTAAGATGGCCTCACTGGTAAAAATAAGAAAAAAAAAAAAAAACACAAAACAACAAAAAAAATAGCAAAAACAAGGAGCTTCAGTTCATTTTTATGGATGCTGAAGATTTTACACCTGTGCATTTGTCATGTGAGTTTCTTTTTCTTTTTTTCCCCTCTACTTTGGACACAAATGGCATTATTTTCTTCACAGTTAACATAACCAGGAAAGGAGCTGAACTTCTGAAGTTCAATCTTGGGAGAGGGTTTTTTTTTTTGTCCTCTTGGAGACATTTCCCTTTGGTGGTGGAATCTAACTCTTCCATCCCTTGTTTAGTGCAGATTTTATTATCCTTCAAGCAGAGTAGACCCTGCTCTGCTTCCCCTCTGTTTGCAGGACAGAACCTTTCAGGAGTGGGTTTGGTTTTTTAGGAGTTTTTTGCCATTTCTGTGTGACCCTTTATTCAGACCACTTTGTGAATTCCACGCTTCAGTCAAGCACGTGGCAGGTTCAACAGGGACAGGACTCGAGGGAGAGGCAGGATGCTGAGCCAGGGAGGGTTAGGTTGGATCTCAGCAGAAGGTTTTTCATCCCAAGGGTGGTTGAGCACTGGAACAGCCTCCCCAGGGTGTGGTCACAGCTCCAGGCCTGTTCAAAGAGTGTGTCAGCAACACTCCCAGGCACAGGGTGGGATTTTGGGGTGTCCTGGGCAGGGCCAGGAGTTGAACTCCATCATCCTGATGGGTCCCTTCCAACTCAGCATTTTCCATGGTTCAGTTATTCCTGAGGGCCAGACTCAACCAAATCCCAGGCTGAGCAATTCCTTGGCTCTGCCTCTGGGGGACATTTTTACAGAATCCAGCCCCTAACCCACATGCCGACACGTTGGACTGGAGGGGTTTGTTTCTGAGAACTTCCTATCAAATCCCATCCCAGTAACTTTAAGATCTTAATCAGCAAAATACTGAGCATGTGCCAGTTTGAAATCTGTGCAGCTGCTTGTGCTTTCACCTCAGCCATGCCCGTAGCTACGGCCTTGGGAATCAGGGCCCACCTTGTTCCCTCTGGAAAAACCTCCTTTTAGCTGCAGTAGATCCGAAATTTCTGCTTCCAAGTGAACTTGTCAGCTGAATACAAGGAGAAAATCCAACTCCCAGCACACTCTTGCATGGTTTGTGCAGCTGATAATGCTCTTGGTCTGCTGAGTTCCCACTCATCCCGATGAATATTCAGTGTTCAGTGTGAGTCTGAAACCAGAACCCAACCCAGGCAACCACCCACCTGGATCCCATGTACTCCCTATCCAAGTCTTTTAGGGAAGTGGCTTTCGAAATTCAGTTTTCTCTCTTTGGCCTTGGAATTCTTTTGCTTTCCCAGATTTTTCAGTTGAACTTGGAGCCATATTTACTTCCTGGTTTCTTTTCTCTTTTTTTTTTTTTTTTTTTTTTTTTTTTTTTTTTTTTTTTTTTTTTTTTTTTTTTTTTTTTTTTTTTTTTTTTTTTTTTTTTTTTTTTTTTTTTTTTTTTTTTTTTTTTTTTTTTTTTTTTTTTTTTTTTTTTTTTTTTTTTTTTTTTTTTTTTTTTTTTTTTTTGGAGTTGTGCATGACATAGGAAAACCTTTTTTTTTTTTAGAACTGATGGGTCATTTGGTCATTTGATCTGTTCTTCTTAAAAGAGTGACAAATGTGTAAATAGCTGGAATGCAGTTTTTCAGGAGATTCTTTAAAGTCAGAGAAAGGGGAGGAGAAGGAAGTGATTCTCTTGTGTCCCAAAGTCCACGTCAGAGAGAGTTAATATTTCCTCTGGTGTGAAAAATATTTTTATAACTGGTTGAAAGTGCAGGTAACAAGTTTATCAGGAAAGAGAGTTAAGGAATACTAAAATTAGCAGATTCTTGTCTGGAATTTTTCATGTCCAAAACTGTTGATTGCAGCTCTTTGCTTGGAGCATTGACAAGGGCCACCTTTTGCCTATGATGTCGTCTCAAAAATCTTGCATTGAATTAAAAAAAAAAAAAAAAAAAAAAAAAAAAAAAAAAAAAAAAAAAAAAAAAAATTTAAAAAAAAAAAAAAAAAAAAAAAAAAAAAAAAAAAAAAAAAAAAAAAAAAGGAAAAAAGATTTAAAAAAAAAAACAAAGGAAAAAAAGAAAAAAAATCTTTAATCCAAGTAGCATTAGGTATTGCTGTATGATCAGTCGTATGGTTATTTGAAAGGTTCACATGATGTGGCATCAAAATCGTTTTTAGTGTTTTTACAGCATCCCTCTGCCACTAAATAGTTGACTTGAATTTTGCAAAACAAATGTTTGTGTTTATATGTATATGTGTGTGTATATATGTATTTATAGATCCGTGTGTGTGAGTTCAAAGTGAGTTAAATAGTTTTTCCCATGCATGTGTATTTCATACATATCTGGCTGATATATATATTTCACCATACACCAATTTTATAATTTATTAAATGTCAGTTAAAAAAAAAATAAATAAAAGGATAGAAAATGGGAAATACTTATTTTTTAAACAGTCTGATTTTGAAGTGATTAAACCTACACTAGGAATATATCTCATACCTTGTAGTCATGGATACTAACCTGGTAACTTCAGAGCATATTTGCTGTGATCTTCTGTAACTGTGGAGTGTGGCTGCCCTGGGTGTTCCAGGAGTGTGTCCCAGGCTCTGGAACACCGGGAACCCGGGAGAGCCCGTGGCTGCTTTTCCGGCGCTGGTGGCGACGTTCCCATTGACTGTGTTGTTACAGGCGACCCGAAGAGCGGCTTGTGTTCACTTTTTGGTATTAAAATCTTGTTATGGCATCTCGACTGACACGTGGCAGTGTGTGGTATCCCGGGATGAGGTGACTGGTGCCGGGCTTTGGGAAGGTGAGGTCGGCCGACGGCGTCTTCCAGTCCCTGCCCCTGCCGGGGGAAGGCTCTCAGTCCACCGCTGGCATTTTTAACCTCATTGCTCTGCAAAGAAGGGCCAGCAACAATCTCCAGTCCTCCTTTTGTGGTATTATCCATGTGCTTTGTGAGTATTCCTGTGTCGTGCCCGGGTGTTCCCTGGAGCTGGGTAATTCTCTGTGCCTCTGACCACGGTGAACGTTGCTTGGTAGAAGTCTCGGTCTGAGTTCTCCACCACACCCTGCAAACTTCACTCCAAAACTGTCTCCTTTAGGTCACAAGTCCTGGCTTGTGCTCCTGCTCCCTTCCCTGCAGATGGCAGTTGCTGTGATCCGTAGGATAGTGGGTCCCTTATCCCAAAATCCTTCCCTGAGAGGAGCGGGATGTGCGCGCGTGTTCCGGAGAGCTCCGCGTGTGTCCGTGCACCCGCAGCTCCTGCGGGAGCAGGGGGGCTTTGAGCCATTCCTGCACCCTTTAGAAGGTAAAAACCCACACTAAACCATCCCTTAAAAATCTTCCCAGCACTTCCTTAGGGATGGAACAGCAAGCCCAGGCTTCCCCCTCCTCTCCATGGCGAGGATTCCATAACCCTTTCAAGGATGGGATGGCTGATGGCTTTTCCTTGGACTCTCTGGTGGACCTGCCTCCCAAAGCAGAGCTGAGGACTGTGAGGAGAACGTTTGGAAAATTAATTTTTATTGCAGTTTAACATTTCAGGGTTTTAAGCACATTTTAAATAGAAAAGATTTTGGGTTTATCAGTGTAACTTTTTTTTTTTTTTTTTTTTTAACAGAACTTAGATTTCTAACAAGGGAAAATTGCTGGTGGTCCCCAAAAGTGCTGCTGTTAATTGTTTTAATTAACAAAGGGAAAAAAAATGTATATAAGCAGAATATTAAAAATTATCATTAATTCCATGAATTTAAACCTGTCATTCATTGCCTTAAGACTTTTCTCCTAGTTTCCATACTTTGGCATGCCAAACCAGTAAATGGCTTTTAAAAATGTATAGTAGACCAATGTCAGTTTGTATAAAAGTACCAAGTGAAAATATTTATTATATGCATTGGAAAAAAAAAAAACTGGTTTACCTATTGAATGTTACCTGTTTCTGTAGAAATCTTTAGATGTAATAAAAAGCATTCAGTTATGTTGTGTTTCCTGAGGGGGGGGGGGGGGAGGGGAGGGAGGGGGCAGAGGGTGATCCCTGTGTTTCTTTTGGACCTGGAATGCTCTGCCTTTAGTTGTTTGTGGCTTGGGGTGTCTCACTCTTGTCCCTCCGAGCTCTGCCAGCCCTGCTTCGTTCCCGGAGTGTGTCCGACGGGATTCCTCTTTGCCAGCTCTCCCTTGGGAATGTTTTCCCCCACCCCAGCCTGTTGGGATGCGGCTGCATTCTGGAGTAATCCAGAGGGATTGGGAGCTGGGCAGTCCCGTGACATCCAGGCTTTTCCAGGGTGTGTGTGAAAGGATTTGTCACTGCTGTCCTGGGCAGGGGGGAGGAATGAGGGGAGGGATTGGATCAGGTGGAATTTGGCTGTTGGTGCTGTCAATGAGCCCGTGCTGTGATGAGCTGGTGATGCCCAGGGAGGGCTGTGCTGTGTCCTGGTGCTTGTGGAGCCGAGTTCTGGAGAGCTCTGGAGGCAGGGAATGACCCCCAGGGTGGGGGAAAGCTGCAGTGCCAGGTACGTGGGGGTTTGTCCCAACACTGGGATTAACTGAGGGGTGGGAACAGTTACCAGGGAATTCCCGTCTGCTGCTGTTTAATCTGCTCTTGGTTTTCCAGGGAATCTCACCTCTCATCCACTGTGTGCTGCTTTTCTGGGTGTTGCTCAAGTGCTGCTTGTAGCTGAATATTTAGAGAAATTATTTGGCTTTTCCTGCTTTATTTTCTATCCCTAGAGTAGGAAGAGCTAATTAAGGACGAAGGGGTGTGTCAGTTTTCCAGGGAGCAAAGTTCATTTCCCCTTGGAGCGCGACCTGCTCAGAGCTGGGATGTGCCAGGATCCAAGTCTGAGCTTCCTGGGTTAGTCTGGGAGAGCTGTGAGATCCACAGGGACCTGCACCTGGATCAGGGGGGCGGCAGAATCAAATGGCAGAACCTGCTGCTTTTCTTACCTGCAGGGCTGGAAGATCCTGGATCTCCCTCCTTTCCTTGCACAGCACTTGGCATGTCATGTAACCACTTGTGCTTTTTCCCCCCTATGTGATATTCCAGGAGGATAATCCCTGATTTACCCTTACAGAGACACCGATTTGGAAGGTTGAGATTTGCTCATACTTTGGGGGTTTTTTTACAGTTTTTAAGCAGCTTTGTTCCCGTTTCAGCCCTGGGTGATGCTGCTGCAGCTTTGTGTGGTGTTCTGGGATAAATGAATCGTGGAATGGTTGGGATTGGAAGGGATTGAAAAAATCATCTCATTCCAACCCCCTGCCACGGGCAGGGACACCTTCCACTGTCCCAGGTCACTCCAGCCTGGCCTTGGACACTTCCAGGGATCCAGGGGCAGCCACAGCTGCTCTGGGCAACCTGTGCCAGGGCCTGCCCACCCTCCCAGCCAGGAATTCCTTCCTAATCCATTGGATCTGCTGTGCCATGATTGAATTGGTGATTATTTCACAGAGCAAAGAGGAGATTGAGGATTAAAAAAGGGGAGAAGGCAGAGGAAGGGGCTCCTGGAGGCAGAAGCCACATCAGGTTTGTATAGGAACGTGGGCTCTTCCAGGGGGTTTTCCAGGTTGCTGCTCGTGCCCTGCCTGTGCAAAGCTGATATCTGTGCAGTTTTCCAGCTGGCTCCAGAGAGAACCTGCTGAGTGTTCTCCTGAACCCCAGATACCCTTTATGGATCTCACCAAGGCTGCTGAGACAGAGGTGGAATAAGATCAGTAGTAACTGCTGCGGGTCCAAGTGGTTTTAATCAGTCAGAGAGCTGGGGGGGAGGTTTTTGCTGGTGTAAGGAAGCTGAGTTTTCCTGGGCCCTGTTTTCCCTGCCAGGCTGTCTCTGGGAGCATGTCCTTGGCACCCAGCCCGGAATGTGGGCACCGAGCACGTGGTGGAGATGTTGACTTGGAGCACGGGGAGACCTTCACCACAGCTCACCAATTCTGCCACAATCCCTGCACTTTCATGCATTTGTGAAATAAGAGATGTTTTTTAAAGCACGTCAGGTGTTGCAGGGGGGATTGTTACTCTGGGTTTATTTAAATAACTCACACTTCGTGACACCAGAAATGAGGTGGGACCCTGTGTAAGTTAAAGCACTGCTATGAAGGCAAAATAAGGCTTTTTAAGGGCAAGTGATCCAAAAGTCCAAGTAGGAAAAATTGAAGTAAAAAAAAAAAAACAAACAACTTTCAGGTCCTGCTTCAACCTCTCGTGCTGAATTTCAGTAGTCGACCGTGGGGAGGCAAATGATGCGAACGAACTCATCATATTTTATTGTTCCATTTGGCCCAATGTTGGCTTCTTTCAGCAGGTCATCCACTGAGGGAGAGCAAAAAGAAAGAGGTAAGTCTGAGTGGCATTTATTAGGGATGTCCTGATCTTCCAAAGGAAGAGCAGCAAGGCAGGGGTTGGGTTTTCAGGCATTTTTATCAGAAATAATAATTTCTGGGATCGGGGGGGGGGGGGGGGATGCCAGTCAGGTGAGAGTTTTAAACTAGTGTTATTAACACTGACTTTGGATTCCATGTCTAACTCTCCAGAGCAGAGTTGTCCATCTCTTTGAGTTCCACATGGAAAAGCCTCACAAATTCACTCCAAATCAGCTTTTTGGTAAGAATTGGTTGATTTCACTTGAATTGCAAACCTGTCCCTGTTCAAATCATGCCATGGGCAGGGACACCTTCCACCAGCCCAGGTTGCTCCCAGCCCTGTCCAACCTGGCCTGGGACACTTCCAGGGATCCAGGGGCAGCCACAGCTTCTCTGGGCAACCTGTGCCAGTGCAAAGAAGGTCTTGATCATCTTCACCTTCCAGTTCCTTCCTGTTGTGCCCCTTGGAGGCAAATTCCTGACAAACTGGACAGGTTTGGGGTTTTAGACTTCTTTTTTTTTTAACTTTCCCGTCTCCTGCTGGCACAGGCCCTTCCCCATCCCAGGTGTGACTGCAGAGGAAAATCAGGGAATAAGAAGATGGGGAGGGTCTGATCCGTGTCTGAACTGCAAAATACCTTCCTCCTCAGAAAGCTTCTCCCCCAGCCTGGTGAGCTTTGCCCTCAGCTCTGCCACAGAGATGACTCCTCTCCTCTGCCTGTCGATCATGGCCAGCGCTGTCAGGATTTCCCTCTCGGGCTCCTCCTGCTTCATCTGCCTGTACATGATGTTCAGGAAGGTGGAGAAATCCAGCTCTGCATTCCTGTCTGCAGAAGGAAGAGGAGGTTCTTCAGGAATGGCTCATTTTCGTGGTGTGTATCCAGAATTAAGCATCCCCCCAGTTCCCCTCCCTGGGCTTTCTTTTCCCTTTTGCTGCCCCTGGTCTGGATCAGGTTGGGCCACTACTGAGGCTTTTCTGTCCTAAACTGGGGCTTTCTCCTGTCTTAAAATCCCATTTCTAGCTCTGCTAAACCTGTGCTCTGAACTTGCACCCAGAACTTTGAATCCACCCCACCTTACCTCATAATTCCTCCTCAGTCTTTGTGATTTAAATTTATTCCCCCATATCTGCAGAGAAGTATCTTTCTGTGCTCTTTTACTCTGCTGGTTGGACTGGACAGTTTCCCAGCCTCAAAATCCCCATCCATATGTTTGTCTCCCCCTGTTTTGGAAGATTTTGGGGGGGTTTTGATGGCACTGTTTTAATCTGATGGGGTGGATTATGTTCAATTAGAACATCACAACGTTCTAAAATACGCAGGGTTTGGTGACTGGCTTTTGGTTGTGCTGGTTCACCAGGGAGTGGATGTTACTCCTGGGCTCCAGGCAGCCTCCTGATCCCCCCCCCCCCAAAAAAATGAATTTTTCCAACCCTAATCCACGTTTTTTTGGCTGCCCCTGCCCCGTGCTCACCGATCCTGTGCAGGTGGAGGTGTCTCTGCACCTCCCCCGGGGTCGGGCTGGCTCCCAGGCACCTCATCACTGCCAGCAGGTCCGAGGCCTTTATCTTCCCTTTTTGTTTCTTGTCGTACAGGGAAAAACATTCCTTGAACTCTAATTAAAAACCAAAACTCGGTTAGGCCGGGTAGGATCACACTGAGCTGCCCGTGCCGGAGCTGCTCCCGCTGCCGGGCTGGCACTGGCAGGATTCCAGCAGGGATACGGTGTCGGCTCCGGGCTGTCTCCTGGCGGGGAGGGGGATGGACAGCGGGGCAGGACCCCGGGGAAAGAGCCAAGGGCAATTAAAACCCCGGGCTTGGGAACGGCCGAGCTAATTGGGGTCCGTCAGCCTAAAGGGGGAGGGAGGCTGGAAGTGGGGCCAGGCTGGGGGATGTTGTTTTAAAAAGAGCTTTTCTCTGCCTTCCTGGGGGCGAGAGAAGGGGGTGAAAAGGCTGAGGGTGCCGGGGGTGGAGGGTGCCGGGAGTGGAGGGTGCCGGGGGTGGAGGGTGCCGGGGGTGGAGGGTGCCGGCTCTGCAGCATCTCCCTCCCGCACCCCTCGCCCTCTCCCCTTCCCCCTCCATCCCGGGCTTCCCAGTTTCCCAGTGACAAAGCCAGGCTCGGAGCTGACCTAGATAAGGCTGCTCCCATCCCCTTCTCCTCGTCAGGCTCAGCGCTGACAGCAAGTTGTGCTGCCCAGGGAAAATCAGCCTGTTCTGGTGCCACCCCCCCCTCCTCATCCTCTGTGCCCCCAGCCCTCCCCACAGGGTGTGTGTGGGGTGCCAGGGCCCCCTGGGTGTCCCCTGGGTGTCCCCTGGGTGCCCCTGGGTACCGTGGCCTCCCCTGCCCCAGCACCTCCTCCCTCCAATCCCACAGAGCTGCTGAGCCCAGGGCCCTGCAGATTAACAGATTTGCAATAATACTCTTATTTCAGCTTTTCCTCTGCCGTTCCCGGAGCAAACCCAGTCCCAGGCCGGGCTCCCCTTTCCCAGGGAAGCCGCAGAGCTTCTCAGTGGGAATTTGTACCCCCTAATTCCTCCTCCTCCTTTGCTTCCATCACACCTCAAACCTCCAGAACTGCAAAGGGGCACCTGGAATACCCCCTGACCCCTGATGGCTTGGCCAGGGCTGATGTGTTCCTGGGACTGGGAGGTGGCTGGTTCTCTCTGCTGGTCCCTGTGCAACCCAGCGTGGGATCTGTGGGTGCTTTTGGGGGGCTCCAAACAAGAATTTGGGGGGATTTTCCTGTTTCCAGAGCAAACAGATCCCTGGAGAGCTGAGAGGAGGCCAAGAGGGGGGGGAGCACAAGCCCAGAACGAGCTGCTTTGGGGGGAAATGCCATTTTTATATCTATAAACACCAATTTGTTAAGCTGATCTTGCTCATTAAAACCCCCAACGAGAACAGAACAGTACGTACCATTAATTTGATCCTGGGACAGAAACTTTGCCTGGAGAGGGAAGGTGGGGGGGGGGGGGGGGGGGGGAAAAAAAAAAAAAAAAAAAAAAAATCAGCTTTAAAATCTGGCTGAGGGGAGCAGGGGGAGGGATTTGTAGTGGCTGAAAGGCTGCACTCACCATGATTTTGGGGTCGATCCGGGTGTTGTCGCTGCCCGTCGGGCTGGGAGGCGGCGGCTGCTGCCACTTTTCTCCTCGATGAAGGGCTAAAGTCCTGCAGCCCCGGGGTGGAGGCGGCCCGGCTGTAATAAATACCCGCTGCTATGGCTACGAGACCTGATCCCTGCCTGGATCCCGCTGCCGGCGCCGCTCCTGCTCCCCCTCCAGCGGGAAAAAGGGCTCTGCCCACCCTGCCCCAAGCCCAGGACCCCTCCTGGGGGGGTTTGGGGGGTGATCACCTCCCAGAGCTGCACACCTTGGTGCTGGGACTGGCTGGGGAAGGGAGAGGGGGATTTCCAGCTCTGCAGGGCACTGCTGGGGGGTTGTGGGCACAAAAAAGGGGTCATTCAGGTGGGCACCGCTGGTGATGTCCCTGTGCCCTCCCGGGGAATGGGGAGGGGGGCTGGTCTGGATGTCCTCCTTAAAGTCAGCAGAGCTGGGACGTTGCAAACAGGCTGAGAAGGGATATTTGAGACGGTTTAAAAGCCCTTTGCTGCCTGGATTTTTTATTTTTTAGCATTTAACGACGAGCAGGGGGTGAAGCAGCTGGTGCCAGGCCCAGGGACAAGATATTTAGTGACCATTATAACATGGACTGGACCCTTCCCAGGGCAGAGCCTGCCCTGTCACAGTGACACATCCAAGGCCCTGAACTGTGGAGGGGTGAAGATTCTCCCCTCCAAGCTGCTGCAGGAAGAACGTGAGTCACTCAGCTTTTCCCAAATGTTTTTATTCTCTGTGTTTTGCTGGAAGCTTTTTTTTTTGTGCCACTTGGGTTGTTTCACCCAGGGCTCTGACACAAATGGGACAGGCCTGAACCAGCCAGGGATGCAGCTGGAGCTGCAGGAGCTCCATCCCCTGGGGCTGGAGGAGGAGCTGCTGCTGGTGATGCTCAGGGATCTCCCCCTCCCTGATGCTCATTTTGGGCTGTTTGAGGGGAATTGGCCCTTTGGGGCAGGAGCAGAAGCTGCTGTTGGCACAGACCTCACGTGAGAGGGGCTGGCACTGCATTTCACCCCCTGCCTGAGGTGGTTCTGGGGCTGTTTGCGGGGAATTGGCCCTTCCTGCACCAGGTCTGAGCTCCAGAGTGAGGGTTTGACCCCTGGGAGGGCTCCTGGGAGAGGCAGAGCCACCTGCAGGTCCCAGGCAGGGCAGCTCAGCCCCTTCCTGGCATGTTTGCTCAGCTGGGAGGAGCGGATTCATCTCCCTGTGCCAACAGCCTTCCTGGCAAACCACTCCCCTTCCAGGCTGGGCTGCTCTGTGGGGTGGCAGTGGTGCTCTGGGGGTTCTCCACTGCCTGGGATGCTGCCCCTGCTCTGATACAGGAGGGTTCTGGTGCTGTGCCATAAGTCCAGCATGGACCTGAGCTGTGGAATTGTGAGGGAGACACCCCAACCCCAACCCTGCCTTTGAAGAGCTGCATTGAACCCCCTTTTTTTTGGGGGGAGGAGGGGGGCGAATTCCCCCTCCCCAGCCAGGTCCAGTTATCACACACCACCCCCTGCAGCCAAGGGTTGGTCAGGAATTTATTGGAAATACATTAAATCTACATTAGAAAAACTAGAATTTTTTTGTTTTCTTCTTCTTTTCAAATCACTCTAAAATATCAAAACTTATAAACTTTCCTTTGCTGCGTGGAGGTTGTTCATGTGCAGGGTGTAAAATGCCCAGGGCTCAGGGATATAAATCACTCCAGGGTACTTCTTCCTGAGAATTTTGTCATTCCACAGCCAGGCCACCCAGCCAGCGATGAGGAGCAGGGTGATGATGAAGGAGTAGAAGAGGAAGAGCCCGTTGCTGTCCAGGACAAGTCCCTTCCTTTTTTGGTGCATCACTAAAGCCATCATGGCAAAGAAAGTGAAGATGTAGAGGATGAAGATCTGCCCCTCTGTCACCAGGTACCTGCAGAGGTCAAACTCGTGTTAGTGATGCCAGGAGGGAGGTCTGAGGGAGGGCAGCGCTTGCAGACTTAGGGATGAGCATCTCCCTTTTTCCCTGCTCCACACCCCCACAGAGCTGCTCCTGCTGCCTGCCTGGCTTTTGTGACTCTCCTCAGGGATTTAACACCTGGGCTTTGGGAAGAGGAGGGATAAAGGAATGTCCCAACATCCAGAGGCTGAAGGGGCTGCGAATTTCAACGAGATTTAAGTTGATTTTCCAGCCCTGCAGAGCAGAAGCTGCAGCAAGTGCTGCCCTGGGGGACAGAGAACTCTGCCTGGGGCATTCCCTGGGGCATTCCCTGGGGTATTCCCTCTTCATCCCTGCCCATCCCTCATGGCCAGAAGCCTCTTACCAGTAGTAGAGGCTGCTGGGGCCCATCAGGAGCAGGGCAGCCACTGGCATCCTGCTCTCCTCTGCCACAGGGGTGAAGCAGCCCGTGAAATATATGAACAGGATCAGGAAAAAAGGGATGTACCTGCAAAGAGAAACAGCTCCCATCAGTGGGGTGACCCTGGGGAGTGTTTAAGCCCCTCCTAAATCCAAACCAAGCACGGGGGCAGTTCCTGTGCTGAGCCTGGGAGTTCATTTGGTGGAAGAGCAGAAGTGGAATCTCTTGCTCTGGGATCCCTGCTGTGTCCACAGGGCTGGTGGTGCCTGCTGAGGGGCTGCTCCTGTCCTGGCTGCTCCCAGTGCTCCTGCAGGTAATAAGAATTCCCAGTCTCTGGCAGGAAAAGCCCAATTTGGCTGATTAGGGCTCAAGTGCTCCTTGAACAATTCCCTTTGTTCCATTCCCAGGCTCTGAGAGCCTCGTGGTGTGTCCCAGCTGAGCTGCAGGAAAGCAGGATGTGCACCAGGATTTCAATAACCCCACAGAGCCCTTTTTTTTTTAAATTTTTATTTAGAAGAATGGGATTTTTTTTTTTGCTTCACAGCACTCAAGGAACAGCAAATAAACCAGGGAAGCCTGATGGGGAGAGATTTCCCTCTGCTCTGAGCAATCTCAGGATTATCTGGCAGCAGATAAAGGGACAGACAGGCCTCCCTGGGGTCCCTGGGTTGGGGTGTTTGGGGGTCAAACCCCTGAGGACCACAAAGGGGGGTGGTCTGTCCACGGGGAAGACCACCTGGGGAAGGACGAGCCGTTCCCTACAGCTGCCCAGCAACTGCCACATCCCAGAAATACCCCCGAGACAGGGATAAAGCGGGATTTTCCAAGGGTGAGCTCCCCTGTAATCGCCCTGGCCACGAGAACATTATCCCCAGCCAGCTCTCATCAGCTGTGCTCCGGGTTTTGTTCCCCACTCACCACATGGAATGACCCAAATATTCGTCATAGTAGTAGAGCAGCTCAAAGGAATCAATCTGCAACACAACACAGGGACAGATTTAGCAGGGGCAGGGGGACGGGGGCCATTAAATCACAACAAGCAGTTCATGTATTTCGTAAGTGCTCCTGCAAAACTCATCCTCTTTGCCAGTACCCATGAACTGTGATTATAAATCCTCTTTACCAGCGTCTCTGGCTTGAGGTTCTTGATGATGGGGTTCTCTCTGACAGACAGGTGGTGCTGGTACCCGCTGAAGATCAGGCGGTGGTTCACCGAGTCCCCCACCAGGTGGATGCTGGCCCCCATCACGAACATGATGATGCTCACGTAGATCATGGACCTGGGCAGGGTCTTGGGGGACCTCTCGATGAGCTGAAACCACAGGGGGAGTGTTGGGCAGCGAGGAGACTCCAGCAGGGACACCCCAGTTCTGCCCTTTCCATGCCCTGGTGCCTCTGGCAGAGCACCCAGGGCAGCTTCTCCCCCAGGAACGAGCAAAGGTGATCAGTGGGAAGCAAAAAGGCAGCGGTGTGCTCGGGCTCAGGAGCAGATCTCCAAGGCTGGCTGTGCCCTCCAGTGGCAGCTCAGCACACACCTCCCTCCCCTGCCTGAGGGACTTCACAATTCCTCACTGGATCATTTTCCAAGGGCTCCTCTTGAACTGTTTGTTGTTGTTTTGTTGTTTTTTTACCAGACTCGCCTCCCTGTGCATTTTCCTCTAAGGAATAAGCTGTGTTTAGGCCCATATCTGGAAATATCTGATTCCCAGTCAGAAACCGGTTGAGGCAACTTTTTGGGCAGCGTTTTCAGTGCTGAGCTCTCCCCGAGCCATCCCCAGGCCTGTGGAGGCCACGTGGGGCTGACTCAGAGTCTGGGCGAGCTCCTGCAGGCCTGGCTGGGCACAGGGAGCAGCAGCTCTGGGAAGGAGCTCCACACTCAGCCTGCAGGGCAGGGAACACCTGGAAAGGCAAATCCCAGCTCCGGTGGCTCAGGCTCCGGAGGGGACACCAAGTGTGGGGCAGCATCATCCCAGTGCCAGGATCAGCCAGGGCCACCTTCACCTCCCTCTCCCCGCTGCCAAATCAGCTTTGCAGCCCTCCCCAAACGGGGAAAAGCTCCTTATTTGTATTTAATTTTGAGGCTTAACTTTCCCTTTCCCTGTAACTGCTGCACGAACGTCACAGGAGTCACAGAGGACAAGGAGAGCACAAGGTCCACGAGGGCCCTGGTCTGATGGGAAAGGTCCAGGAGGGCCCTGGTCTGATGGGAAAGGACAGTGGGACACACACACAGCAAAGGAGGCACACCCTGAATAACAAGTGCAATTTTTCTGTGCTGCCAGGGAAGTCCAAGACAGCAAATTTTACCCTGATGAGCCCCCAGCCTACAAAAATCAGCTCTGAGGGGTCACACTGAACCTCAGAGCTTTCACATCCAAAGAACAGGCCCCCCAATATTCCTTTTTGGCCAAACCAGCATTTAAAATTTCACAGACAGACTCAGGAGAGAGAGAGAGAGAAAATCATTTACATCTTAGGACATAATTCAATTTCTAGCTAATGAAGGTTAAAATATATTTCTAATTGCTTCCTCATATCTTCTGGCTGCTAAGTATTTAATATAAAAGGATTTCTAATGACCCCACAGTCTTTAACCTCCTAAATGGTTTCTGTGATCCAGTGGTTGGCAGCTGGAGCAAGATAAATTCCAGCTAAAGACACAACTCCAACATTGGAGAGCAAGTGTAATTAAACTCTGAGCAATTTAGAAAATGTACTGTAGTTGCAGCTGTCTCAGAAGGTCTTTTAAGTCAAGGATGGATGTTGTCTTAAAAATATGCTTTGGGGAGAGGGGCTCTGACCCCTCCTGGAACCAGAATTCCTGAGGGAAGTGATTTGCTTTGTCTGTGCAGGAATTTGAGGTGCACTGAGGTGGTCACTGCTTTGCTCTTTAAAAAGTGCCATCACAGATTCTTCCTGGAGTGGCAAACTTTTACCTACAGCAGGGCTGGGAATCCGGGAAAAACCAACCACCCTAAAAAAAAATCTCGGCCTTTACAAAACTGCATTTTTTGGCCCTTTTTTTACAACAGTAAGGAAAGGCTCCCACCTTTCCCCCCCTCCCTCCCCAGGGTTACCTTTAGCAGAAGAAATGGTGTGATAACGTTGTAAGCCATGTGGAAATAATCTCCAGCACTCGGTTTGTTCAGAGGGAACCACTCCAGAGGAAGGATTATCTGAGGACAGGGGGGGAAAGAAGCACATCAGCACCTCCTCCCAGCCCCATCACCGGGTGAAAGACAGGGAGGGAGAAAATCTGGGGAATGCTGCTGGTTTCTAATGGTCATTTGACTTCAGGGAGCTGTCAGTAACCAGGCTGGGCAGCTCTTCTTGCAGTGAACATCCCAAAAAGCCCAGCTGGAAGAGGGTGCTCAGTGCACAGCTCAGGGTTCACTATCGGCGCCTGTGGGGCCAAGGAAGGAATTTGGGAATGCTGCAGCAGTGGATCTCCCTTAACCCTCTGCCACGTCCAGGTGCCAGCTCTAAAATATTCCATTTGAGGGGAACGGCCACTTGTGTCCTGCTCCAGCTGGAGAGCAGGAGCTCCAGGCTCTGGAGATACAGGGATATGGGAAGAGCAGCAGGAACCTCCCCAGTCCCTTTTGTTGTGGAAACATGAAGTTGTGGGATGGGTAACGTGGAACAGCCTCCCCAGGTCCCTTCTGTTGTGAAAACACGAAGCTGTGGGTGAGATGACACAGAGCAAGTTTCCCAGGAGACCTTCCCCAGGACCCTTGATCCCACTTACACCAGGACATCCCCGGGATGCTCTGGGGAACAGGACACAGCCCAGGGGGACTATCCTGCCCCCCAGGTAAGTGGAGGCCTGTGCCCCCCCGGCTCACCATGGCGATGGGGCGCCCAAAGTCCAGCACCCAGTTCTGCAGAGTGAAGTAGAACCACAGGTCCAGGTGGAACGGGGATGTCTTGAAGGTGTCCTCGCCCTTCACCGCCCCATGCCTGGAGGGACAGAGGAGCAGGGTCAGTCTGAGCCCCTGGAACAGGGCTTTGAGCACTCCATCCCCACACCAACCCTGCGCTTCCCTGGGCTGCTGGAGCATCACCAGGCTTTGGGATCTCTGGAGTAACAAAGTTGAGCAGGAGGAGGCAGGATGGGAAGGAAAAAGCTGTTACTGTAACCGGCCCGTCCCTGTGGAAAGACTCTTCCTGGCCGAGAAGCAGCACAAAATCAAGGTGAAAAGTGCTGTATTAAGTGCAACTATTTTTAACTTTTACATGACAAAGCAAAATCCCAACTCCCACGGCACCTAATGCAGCAATTCCTGGTGGTATTCCAGCACCGGGCTGCTGTGGATGCACTATCACCTTCATCTCCCGCTCTGAAGATCCTCCTCTGCCTCTGCAGAGCGAGGCCTCATCCAACCCCGCTGAAGCCCTTCCACGAAATGACCCTCCAGAACCTCTGGACCGTCACCTCCCCACGGGAAAAGGGGAGGAATCGCTCTCCTAGTGCCGAGACCGGATCAGCCTCGAGCATGTGCCACCTGAGCCCACGGTCCAGAGTGGGGAAGGTGTCCCTGTCCATGGCACAGGGGTGGGACAAGATGATCTTTAAGGTCCCTTCCAGCCCAAACCACTCCGTGATGATTCCATGAAAGCCGGTGGATGGAGGATGAGGATGGTGGTACCCGGGATGAGCCGCTGTGCCCTGGAGGAGCTGGGAATGCTGCGGCTCCCTGGAAAAGGCTTCCCAGGTAAGCCAGGATGCCCTGGGCAAGGCTGAAGAGGGGAATCGTACCCGAGGCTGGGGGATCCCGACCCTCCGGGATGCCCTGGACCCCCGCAGCATCCCGGCCGGGGCGGTGGGATCCGGGATGGGGCTGGATGGCGCTGGGGCGTCCTGGGGGGCTCGGGGATGGATAACCCGGGGTGATCGCATGGCAGGGAGGACCCCAGTGATGAGAGAGAGGGTTTCCCGTTCCCAAGCCCGTCCCCAGTCTCACCTGCCCGGGAAGAGCGTCCCGGCGGGCGGGGGGGAGCCCGGGGCCGCGGCCGGGAACGGCCGGCGCCGCGCCGAGCCCTGCATGAGCCCGGCCCGGGGGGTGCCGGTGCCAGCCCCGCTGCCCGAGCCCGTCCCGCTCCCAGCCCGGCCGGGCCGAGCGGCGGCTGCGCGGGGGCGGCCCCGGTACCGCCCCGACGGGGCGGGGGCTCCGCTGCGCTCCGCGGCTCTGCCCGCCCTCCCCGGAGCACCGGGGGTGATGTGCGATGAAAGGAGCGGGGCGATGTGTGACCCCTGACTTGATGGGTTATTAGGTGCTCCGCGGCTCTGCCCGCCCTCCCCGGAGCACCGGGGGTGATGTGCGATGGTTTGGGACGCGGCGAAAGGAGCGGGGCGATGTGTGACCCCTTATCTGATGGGTGGGTGCCGGGCTTGTGGCGCTGATGGGCAGACACGGCCCGGCCCCCAGAGCGGGCTCCGAGGTGGGAAAAGGCTGGCAGGAAATAGCAGCTCATGCCGTGCCACCAGCGCATCCCTCCCAGCCCGAGGGATGGTGGAAGTGAGGGGATGGAGCTCGGCTGGTGGCCACGGGCAAATCCCTGCCTGTGTCCCCACTTCCCTGTGTCCCTCAGGGGATAAAGCAAACGGGCAGGATTAGCCTGGTAGGCCATGGGACGTGGATTCCACACTCTGTCCCTCTCCCCAGTTTTGGCTGGATAAATGCCACCAGGCTGGGATGACTATGGGGCTCTGGGAGTGTGAGGCAGGGAAGGATTTGCTCCCTTTGGGACTAAGTTTGCACTCCCTGGGATTTGGACTTTAGGGTCTAAATCGGGGGGTGCATCCACACCTGAAATAAGCAGAGTTCAGGTACAACTTAAGGAGAGCAGGTATTTAATGGGCAAAGTGGGTTTGTAGAATTCCAGAACGGTTTGGGTTGGAAGGGACCTTGAAGCTCATCCAGTTCCACCCCATTCCACTATCCCAGGTTGCTCCAACCTGGCCTTGGACACTTCCAGGGATCCAGGGGCAGCCACAGCTTCTCTGGGCAACCTGTGCCAGGGCCTGCCCACCCTCCCAGGGAAGAAGGTTTGATGCACTGGAGCCCTTTGGCATGTCCTGCCTCTGGATGTGCTCAGCTGGGTGGTGACAGGGGCAGTCACTGGGGAGAATTCCTTTCACACAGGAGTCGTGAGGAGCGCAGGGAGCTGGACCCAGCGGAGCTGCTGAGGCTCCCAAGAGCTGCAGAACAGAGATCTGGGACTCTCTGCTCAGAGGTGATGCCAGGAGGGAGGTGCTTCCTCAAGGGCTCCTGTCCACATCATTCCTGTTCACCCAGAGTGGCACCTGGAGAGAAATATCCGTGAGAAGTGGAGGAGCTCACTGAGGTAACGGAGATGAATTCCACTTAATCTTACCCTGAACCCTTCTTGTCCCACTGTGCCTGGCACGTGTTCGTGGCTCTGAGGAGCTGACCCTCCTTGACTGGACAGCCCTGGCTGTGTCCCCTTGGCTCTCCAGAGGCTCTGCCAGCCCCCCCTGCTGCCATCCATAATGCACAGCCCACAGGGAGCACCAGCTCGGGTTGCAAGGCTTTGAATTAACTATTAATAGGGCTGAGAGCGGATCCCCCTGAGCACAAAGGCCTGGCAGACGGTGCTCGGGGTGGGATCAGCTCACTGCCCGTCTCGAGTGGCTGCTCCTGGCCTGGGCAGCTCTCAGGGGTGTGGGGAGAGGAGCTGGCAGAGGCCATGAGAGGCCCTGGTTAAGCTGATATGGCACACTGGGGTCGGGGATGGCATCCCCAAAGCCAAGAAGGTCCTGTGTGTGCCAAGGCTCGGTGGGGCCGAGGCGAGGGGAGCTGCTGGTCCTGTCCTGAAAACAAACAGTGAAGTGAACCAGAGGAAAGCAGTCCCAACCCAACCTGCCCACCTCAGCTGAACCAGTCCAGCCCAACTGAACCCAGTCCAACCAACCCATCCCAACTGAACCCAGTCCAACCAACAAATCCTAACTGAACCCAGTCCAACCAACCCATCCTAACTGAACCCGGCCCAGCCAGCCCAACCCGGCCCAACTGAGCTCAGCCCAGTCTAACCCACCCAGTCCAACCAACCCAGCCCAGTCCAACCAACTGCATCCAACTGAACCAGATCCAACCCAACCCAGTGCAACCAACTCATCCCAATTGAACCCAGCCCAACCCTACCCAGCCCAGCTGAACCAGCACCAGCCCAGCTCATCTGAACCCAGCCCAAGCAAACCAGGGCCAGGAGGGCCAGCCTGGGGCCAGTCTGTGCGTGGAGGGCAGGGATGGGCAGCCCCAGGGGTGGGTGGACAGCATTGCAGGTTCTGGGAAGGGAACAGAGCTCAGCCTGGAGAAAAGGAGGCTCAGGGGGGACATTTTGGCACTCACAACTCCCTGACAGGAGAGGGGAGCAGGGGGGTCAGGCTCTGCTCCCTGGGAACAGGGACAGGACCAGAGGGAACGGCCTCCAGCTGTGCCAGGAGAGGCTCAGGTTGGACATCAGCAGGAATTTGTTGCTGGAAAGGGTGGTGAGGCCTTGGCAGGGGCTGCGCAGGGAGGTTTGGAGTGCCCAGCCCTGGAGGTGTCCAAGGCAGGCCTGGCTGTGGCACTCTGGGCTGGGGGACAAGGTGGGCATCGGGCACAGGGTGGACTTGGAGGTCTTTTCGAAGCAAAAACGATTCTACAGTGGCAGTGTGGATTAAAAGTCGGGGTGGCAACACGTGCGGATTAATAGCTGTGTGTGATTCTGTTTTATCCATCGCTGTGGCGCTTGGGGACGTGGGTTGGTGGTGGCCTTGGCAGGGCTGGGGCAGCGGCTGGACTGGATGGTCGGGGGGGGGGAGGGGGCTTTAACAAGCCGGATGATTCCGTGATTCCGTGACTCTTTAATTCCGTGACTCTGTAACTCGGTCGTTCTGTGACTGTCTCTGTATTTCCGTGGTTTTCAATCCCGTGGCTGTCCCTCCGCGGCCCGGAACGCGCGGTCCGAGCCGCGGTTGCCGGTCGGGGCCGGGCGCGGCGCCGCCGCCGCTTCCCGTTTCCGCCGCGCTGCGGGGCGGGCGGGGCGGCCGCGGGGCCCGAGCGGGGAGCGGGCCCCGAGCGCGGAGCGGGCCCGGCAGTCCCGGCAGTCCCGGGGTTCGCGGCAATCCCGGCGCTCCCGGGGTTCGCGTCCCGCCGGGGCTGGCGCGGCGCGGGGCGCGGGGGGCCCCGGGGCGGCCGCATGTGCGGCCCTTGGGGCGGCGCAGGACGGAGCGGGCCGGGGGGGAGCCCCGGGGCGGGCGGCGGGGCCGCGCGGGGGCCCAGGCGGCCATGGAGGGGCTGGCGGGCTACGTGTACAAGGCGGCCAGCGAGGGCAGGGTGCTCACCTTGGCCGCGCTGCTGCTCAACCGCTCCGAGAGCGACATCAAGTACCTGCTGGGCTACGTGAGCCAGCACGGCGGGCAGCGCTCCACGCCGCTCATCATCGCCGCCAGGAACGGCCACGCCAAGGTGGTGCGGCTGCTGCTCGAGCACTACCGCGTGCAGACACAGCAGACCGGCACCGTCCGCTTCGACGGGTACGTACCGGCCACGGGAACGCACCGGGAATGCACCGGGAATGCACTGGGAATGCACTGGGAACCACCAGGCACACAGCAGGAATACACCGGGAACACACAGGAACACACCGAGAACGCACTGAGGACATACGGGGAACACAGCAGGAACACACTGGAAGCACGCTGGGAAGGGGCACAGGCACTGGGCAGACACGGGGCACACACCGGGAACACACCGGGAATGGGCACGGGGGGCCCAGCAGGCGGGCCACGGGTGGGGGTCGTGGGTGGATCATTGGGAGGTGCCCCTGCCCACACTGGGGTGCCAGGAGCCCATCCTGTGCGCTGGGTACAGCCTCCCTCTCTGGAGACATCCCAAACCCACCTGTTCCCGGGTCACCTGCTCTGGGTGATCCTGCCTTGGCAGTGGGTTGGGATGGATGATCTGCAGAGGTCCCAGCTGTTCTGGGATTCTGTGGTAAAAATGCTTGTGTGGTTGGAGATCCCACCTGATGCTTTGTGAGCCAGAAATACTTTTGCTCTTTTGGAATTCTGGATGTTTCCCACAGCCCAGAGAGCTTCCCTTTGCTGAGGAGGTTGCCCTGTGTTCTCTCTCGCTGTGCCAAAATGGCCTTTCTGTGACATTGTTTGGTGCTGCAGGTGACAGCGGGCATTGGGTTGGGGCAGGGTGGTGCTTGGACACCTGGGGCTGGATCAGGATTAACCTGGAGCTGGATCAGGGTTGGGTGGTACCTGCACACCGGGACCCACCCCTTTGTTTACCCAGATCGAGGGTTTTCAGTGTCCAGCCCAGACATCCCAAGCAACATCCCTTCCTCACTGCTGGTAGCCATCAGATGGGATGGCCAGGAGGAAAATGTGACATTTTAGGATGGGAAGGGAGGGATGAGGGCGCCAGGCCCTCAGTTGGGACCCACCAGGACAGAGGTGGGGATGTCCAGGTGCTGTGGTGCCGTGGCAGGAGGGAGGAGGAGCGTTGTTTTTAATACCTCCCGGAGCGCTCATCAAGCTCTCGCCTTCCTGTCAGCGTCAGATGTGAGGCTGAGTAATGGAGAGGGTGTCTGGAAGAGCTTCAGGAGCTGCAGGTGGCTGGCACAGGGAGGGGAGCTCAGGGCAGACACCGAGCGAGGAGTCCCTGCTGGGCTCTTCCATCTGCTCCAGCTTGAGTTACACCTGAGCTGCTCCACCTGGCCCAGGAGAGCCTGGCTCAGTCCTTACACAGGGAATGAAGCAGGAGGAACACAATTCCCTGGCTGGTTTGGTGTGTTTTTTTTCTCTTCCTTTTCCCTGATTCCAGCCCTTGTTTTTTCCAAGCAGGAGAATTCCTGGGCTGAGGTTTGCCCCAGATCCCGCTGAAGGAAGGGAGGGCCCCTGTTGACAGGCAGCAGATGCTGTGCTGCTGAATTTGTGCCTCCCTGGGGTGGTGATGCGGTGCCAGAGCCTCTGCCTGGCGCAGATTAAAGGAGGTGTTGTCTGAGGCACAATGGGTGCAGTGGCAGAGGAGGAGGGCCATGTGATCCCGCGGGAATGTCGGGCCTCAGATAAGGTGGCACAGCAGCTCCCCTTGTTTGGGCTCCAGCTTTTCACTTGGAGCCACAGTGCACCAGCAAATTACCTCGTGTTCATTAACAAATCCTACCCCCTGCTTTCCTCCTGGGTTAATGTAGAAGTATTTTAATGAGATTATTTACTAAATAAGGAATTTCGCACTGTGAGTTCCCTCTGCAGGCCAGAGAGCTCCTGCACAGCCTCTGCGGTGTTGTCTGGAGGTGCTGGTTTACAAACAGCCACAGCTATTCCTGGGGAGCTCTCAGAGCTTCACTAAATGATAAAAATCACTGTTAAAGTGAAAATTAACCCAGTGTCTTACAAAATTTTAACTCTGAGTAACGTGACTGGGCATATGGAACTATTTGTCCCTCCTCAGTGATTTGGGACAATGCCTTGAGCATTTATTAACTGTGCTGTGAATGCTACCTGTTTCTACATTTAAACCCTACTTCAAAACCTGGGGAATGGGCAGGACATCACCCTTTATGTTTGGAGTTACACTGTGCTGGGGAGTGAAGACAGTGACCTGTCCCCTCATTTCCCGGGGCCAGCAAGGCCACCATGTGACGCAGCTCTCCTGAACTTCTGCTTTTTAAGTTTTGTTCTCTTCCTGGAGTTCCATTTGTGTAACTGCTGGGCTGGTTTAAGGCACAGGCTCTGGAATAAGGAGGAGCAGTGGAAACAGTGGCAGTTTTGCAGCTCAGGGAGAGAGAAGAGGGAAGTGATAAGACATTTTGAAGCCAGCTTTGCTGCCAGGGCCGGTGTTTGTGTGTCAGTACCATTGGTCATGTCTGTGTGTGGGTTTTTTATGTCAATATATCCATGTTAAGTTTTCTCTTGTTCTTTAATGTCTTGGTTTGTGGCTCAAGGCATCAAAGTGATAATTCTTGTAACTCTCCTTCCCAGTTCTTGTAACTCTTCTTCCCAGATCTCCACAGGCCGAGGGCTGGAGCTTGTAGGTGGCACCTTCAGAGCAGCCTGGGAAGTCCTGGTGGAAATGTGGCCACATCCCTTGGCTGCTTTGAAGCTTCACCTTCCAGCGCTCCTTCCCTGGGGAGGTCTGGGAGCTCAATCCCATTCTTTGCCCTTGAGTTCCTTCGGGTCCAGGTGGGACGGCTGTAAAACGCCCGTCACCTGCTGGGTGTGTGCCCACCCGCGGGATGGGCTGCCCTGCTTTGGGAGGAGCACCGTTCTAACCGCCTGTCCTCACCTCTGCAGCTTTGTCATCGATGGGGCCACGGCGCTGTGGTGCGCGGCGGGCGCCGGCCACTTCGAGGTGGTGAAGCTGCTGGTGAGCCACGGCGCCAACGTGAACCACACCACGGTGACCAACTCCACCCCGCTGCGCGCCGCCTGCTTCGACGGCAGGCTGGACATCGTCAAGTACCTGGTGGAGAACAACGCCAACATCAGCATCGCCAACAAGTACGACAACACCTGCCTGATGATCGCGGCCTACAAGGGCCACACGGACGTGGTGCGGTACCTGCTGGAGCAGCGCGCCGACCCCAACGCCAAGGCCCACTGCGGCGCCACCGCCCTGCACTTCGCGGCCGAGGCCGGGCACCTGGAGATCGTCAGGGAGCTGGTCAAGTGGAAGGCGGCCATGATGGTCAACGGCCACGGGATGACCCCGCTCAAGGTGGCCGCCGAGAGCTGCAAGGCCGACGTGGTGGAGCTGCTGCTGGCCCACGCCGACTGTGACAGGAGGAGCAGGATCGAGGCGCTGGAGCTCCTGGGCGCCTCGTTCGCCAACGACAGAGAGAACTATGATATACTGAAGACTTACCACTATTTATATTTAGCCATGCTGGAGAGGTACCGGGACAGCGAGAGCGTCATCGAGAAAGAGGTTCTTCCCCAGATCGAGGCCTACGGGAACAGGACTGAATGCAGGACCCCTCAGGAATTAGAGTCCATTAGGCAGGACAGAGATGCCCTGCACATGGAAGGCCTCATTGTGCGCGAGAGAATTCTGGGCTCGGACAATATCGATGTTTCTCACCCCATCATTTACCGGGGGGCGGTTTACGCGGATAACATGGAGTTTGAGCAGTGCATCAAGCTGTGGCTCCACGCCTTGCACCTAAGGCAGAAGGGCAACAGGAACACCCATAAGGACCTCCTGAGGTTCGCTCAGGTCTTTTCCCAGATGATCCACTTGAACGAGCCCGTCAAGGCCAAGGACATCGAGAGCGTCCTGCGGTGCAGCGTCCTGGAGATAGAGCAGGGCATGTCCCGCATCAAAACCACGCAGGACTCCGACATCCACACCGCCGTGGACAACTACGAGTGCAACATCTTCACCTTCCTCTACCTGGTCTGCATCTCCACCAAGACCCAGTGCAGCGAGGAGGACCAGTCGCGCATCAACAAGCAGATCTACAACCTGATCCAGCTGGACCCCCGCACGCGGGACGGCTCCAGCCTGCTGCACCACGCCGTCAACTCGGGCACGCCGGTGGACGACTTCCACACCAACGACGTGTGCAGCTTCCCCAACGCCCTGGTCACCAAGCTGCTGCTGGACTGCGGGGCCGACGTCAACGCCGTGGACAACGAGGGCAACAGCCCCCTGCACATCATCGTCCAGTACCACCGGCCCATCAGCGACTTCTTGACGTTGCACTCCATCATCATCAGCCTGGTGGAGGCCGGTGCCCACACGGACATGACCAACAAGCAGAAGAAAACCCCTCTGGATAAAAGCACGACCGGGGTGTCCGAAATACTCCTTAAAACTCAAATGAAGCTGAGTCTCAAGTGCCTGGCTGCCCGCGCCGTGCGGATCTACAACATCAGCTACCAAAACCAGATCCCCAGAACTCTGGAGGAGTTTGTCAAGTTCCACTAGGCCGTGTCCAACCTTTCGTGGTGGTGCTACCCCGGGACGACACCAGACAGCGGAATACACGCGTGTACATGAAGTTGTTTTGTTCCATTCCTTTGCTTTCGGGTTCCTCTGGATTCAATCTGCAGCCTCAGTTCTTGTGCAGATCTCTGGAAAAGGGCGGGGGTGGAAAAAAAAAAAAAAAAAAAAAAAAAAAAAAAAAAAAAAAAAAAAAAAAAAAAAAAAGCCACATCATTTTCCTGTAGTGGAATCTGATGTTTTGAGATTTTGGTCGTTTCTTTTGATCGAAAGAATCGCTTCGTTATCTCTTGGTTTTATAAACAAAACGAAAAGAATCCCCATGTAACTCGTGTAGAATGTTTTTGTTCCCAGCCCACATCTCCCCTCGCCATTTGCAGATTTTAAAAACTCCTTGGAGCGAGGTGGGAAAGAAAAATTGTAAATTCTGTGGCAGTTGGTTGAAAGTGAAGTCTCGACACCCAGAGCAGCTCAGTGCTCTGATACCTCACCATCTCTTTATGCCTTTCAGTTCACGCTGAAGATGTTGGTAACGTTTTAAAGTTTCATTTCATTCTGAATTAAATTTTGAACGGCAGTTATCAACAGCTACAGACCTGGGGGATGCTCTGTTAGGAAATACAGGTTTAAATTCAGCTCTGACATGCTTTTCTAATGGTAGTTGATGCATCAAGCTCTTCATTTACACTTACTGCAGTAAGCATTGAGTAAATTCTGAACTAAAAACTTGCACACCCCGGAATCATCGTTTCTTTTTTTCTAGCTGCGTTGCTCATTATATAAAGATCATGCATGGATACCTAGAAAATTGTTGGGGTATTTGTGTTTTTGTGTGTGTCCCAACATTTCAAAAATGCTTTTAACTCGTTTTCTGTTTGTCTTTTCAATGATCAACACGCACCTTTTTCCTTTTTTTTTTTTTTTTTTTTTTTTTTTTTTTTTTTTTTTTTTTTTTCTTTTTTTTTTTTTTTTTTTTTTTTTTTTTTTTTTTTTTGACTGGGAGTACGTCCAGCTGCGCTCTCAGATTCCAAACGCTGTACCTTCCTAACGGAGCAGTCTGTGTCGCCAAAGAGAGTCTTCCTTGAGACTGGCTTTTCCAAGGAGCGTGGAGAGTCTGTGCCTCCCTGAATTGGACTTGAGGATTTTTTCCATGGGTTTTTACTCCTTTCATTAGGGAAAAAAAAAAATCTCTATTAACACTGATTTTTACAAAATTGCCCTGTCATAAAAGTCTTTTATGATAAGCAACTGATTGTACAATGACGCTGTGGCTCGAGAACTTGCTTCTCCTTGGTGGAAGTTGCAGATGCTCCGGCAGTAAAATGTCACTTGTTTTGACAGGCTACTGAAAACTCTGGTTCTTTTAAACGCAGCTTTTTAACTGTCAGACGATGAAAGAATGTTCTGTAGGGTCTTTTTTTAAACAAACAATCTGGGTAGAAACTTTGAGGCGAGATTTGGGCACACGTTTCTTATTTGTATTACAAAGGAATAAACATTGAATGTGGAATCAGCTGGGAGCTCTTCATTCTCGTCTGGTGGGGGGAGTGCTGGGGGTTGTGACTCTGAGGGAAAAGCTTTGGGAGCAGGTTTAGGACAGGGTATCCAGAGAAACTGTGGCTGCCCCCTGCCTGGAAGTGATGGTTGGATGGGGCTTGGAGTAACCTGGGCTGGTGGAAGATGCCATTTTCCTGGGCTGCAGCAAAGTCCGTCACAGCCCAGCACCTTCCCTCTCCGGAGTCTGGAATTTTCTTCTCCAAGCATTAAAAGCTGAAGGATTGCCCTTGCTCTTCGTGGCAGTTATTTAAGCCCTGGATACAACTCCTTGCAACCCCCCAGGTGCTCCTTTTCCTGGGGAAAGCAGCGCAGGAAGGGAGGGAGGGAGTGACGTCCCCTCTGCTGGGAGGGGGAGGATTTATTTTATGTTATTTATGGATCTGGGAGCCGCTCTGGGAGAGCGGATTGGCCTTTAAAAATAACCCCAGCTCAGCTGAGCGCGGCCCACGCTGGGCAGGGGCTGAGAGCAGGGGGGGTGCAGATAGATCCGGGTACCTGTGTGTGTGGAGGCGCTCACAGAGAGGGTCACGCACACGTGCACGTGTGTGTTGGCCTGTCTGTGCAGGCAGACGCTGTGTTACAGGCACAGACACTCACAGACACGGATGGATGTGCACATGGGTGTACATAACACACACAAACACATATGGATGTGCACATGGGTGTACAGACACACACAAACACGTATGGATGTGCACACGGGTGTACATAACACACACAAACACGTATGGATGTGCACATGGGTGTACATACACACACAAACACGTATGGATGTGCACATGGGTGTACATAACACACACAAACACGTATGGATGTGCACACGGGTGTACAGACACACACAAACACGTATGGATGTGCACATGGGTGTACAGACACGCACAAACACGTATGGATGTGCACACGGGTGTACATAACACTCATAAACACGTCTGTATGTGCACACAGGTGTACAGACACACAAACACGTATGGATGTGCACACGGGTGTACATAACACACACAAACACGTATGGATGTGCACACGGGTGTACATAACACACACAAACACGTATGGATGTGCACACGGGTGTACATAACACTCATAAACACGTCTATATGTGCACACAGGTGTACAGACACACAATAACACGTGTGTATGAACACACAGGTGTGTATAACACACACAAACACATATGTACGTATGCACATAACACACACAAACATGTATGGAGGTACACATGGGTGTACAGAACACACAACGTGTATGTATGTACACACAGGTGTACAGACACACAAACACATCTGTATTTACACACAGATGTACACGCTCAAACACGTATGGATGTGCACACAGGTGTACAGGCACACACAGACACGTATGTGTGTACACACAGGTGTACAGACACAAAAACACGTGTATGTGCACAGAGGTGTACATAACGCACATAAACATGTATGTATGTGCACATGGGTGTACATAGCACAGACAAACATATATGTATGTGCACACAGGTGTACATAACACACAAACACGTCTGTATCTACACACAAGTGTACAGACACACACGTGTGCACACGTATGTAAACATGTACATGTATACACGTATAAACACACGTATACACAGGTGCATGTATATATACACAGTTATATATGTATATACACAGGGATATACACGTGTAACACGTACATATACACATATATGCATGTATATACACATTTATACACATATTTACATACATATATGTATAAATACACATATGTACATATATATTTGCACACGTATACACATGTATATATATGCACACAATATATATATGTACATACATTTATATATTTATATAAATGTATATATATATTTACATATATATGTACATATACATATATGTACACACACATATGAACATGTGCACATATATGTACACACACACACACACACATACTCACACTCTCACACAAACACACAGACAGACAGACACAGATGTAAATTGCCACACAGATAGATACATATATATAAAATAAATAATGAAAAATGAAATGATAAATTTATATATGTGTAAACGCACATGGACAAACCCTCAATTTTATGGACCAAATTGCCTGTGAGCATGGATTCCCAGAAGAGATTTTTAAATATATATATACACACACAAATATGTAAAAATTATCTGCATACTTATATATATTTATATACTTAAATTATGTCTAGAATATATATTTATCTATAATATATTTAAACAGCTTTTATATACGTAATTCATAATAGATATTTGCATATATTATACACTAATATATATTTTTATATATGAATTTTATATATATAATAAATAATTACATTATAAAAATAAAATATATTGAATATAAGTATATAATAATACACAATAAATATATAAAATAAAATATAAAATTATATATATTTTTATATATCTCATATATATTATCTAGTTATATAAATATATAGACTTTCTATATATATAAATTATACATTATAAACTGTCTATAATATAAATATGTTGATGTATAATATATTTTAATGGATTTTACAGATGATATTTATAATATATGTTTATATATTATATTTCTATATAAATTATATATGTATATTATAAATTATTTATATTTAAGATATAACTTTATATAAATAATATATAATGAATAGAATAAATAAAAATACATTATAGATATATAAAATAAAATATATAAAAGCTCTATGTATTTCTGTATGATATGTATTTCTGGTATATATTATCTAGTTATATAAATATATAGATTTTTCTCTATATAAATTATACATGTATATTATAAACTATAATATATATATATTTATGGTTAATATCTTTAAATAGATTTTATATATGTAATTCATATTATATATTTATATTTTAATATATCATATATAACATATATATTTTTATAAATAAATTATATACATATATTATAAATTATATAAAATACATATATAACTTTAATATATAATGAATACAATAAGTATGTAAAAATATATAATATATAAATACAGAATAAAATCTATAAAAGTGATATGTATTCCGGTATAATATATATCTCATATCTCAGCAGGACTTGTCTGTCTCACATCAGAGTGCTTGTATCAAGCGTGGGTAGAGCCCTTCTCAAATCTTCGCTCACGAAGCCCAGCCAGGATGATGAGGATGAAATATATCTCATATATATTAACTAGTTATAGAAATATAGTGATTTTCTATATATATGAATTATACATGTATATTATAAACTCTATAATTTATATATATTATATATATTAATATTTATCTAGATTTTCTATATATAATTCAAAATATATATTTATATATATTTATATACAGTATATATAGATTTTATATACATAAATTATATATATTATAAATTATATAGAATAAATATATAACTATATAAGGAATACATAATGAATATAATAAGTAATACATAAAAATATATATAAAATAAAATCTATAAAAGTTATATGTATTTCTGTATAACATATATCATATATATTATGCAATTATATAAATGTATAGATTTTCTCTCTAAATTATACGTAAATTATAAACTGTCTATAATTTATATATTTAAATAGATTTCCTGTACGTAATTCATAATATATATTTTAATATAATATTTTTATTTTATATATAGTATATATAGATTTTATATATATAAATTGTATATGTATATTATAAATTATATAGATAAATATATAACTTTATGGACATAATATGTAATGAAAAGAACAAGTCTGTAATAATACATAATAAATATATAAAATAAAATCTATAA